>NW_015505387.1:1324447-1327986 GCF_001515645.1 Sinocyclocheilus grahami | reverse complement strand
GCAGCATGATAATGCACGGCCCCATGTTGCAAGGATCTGTACACAATTCCTGGAAGCTGAAAACATCCCAGTTCTTGCATGGCCAGCATACTCACCGGACATGTCACCCATTGAGCATGTTTGGGATGCTCTGGATCGGCGTATACGACAGCATGTTCCAGTTCCTGCCAATATCCAGCAACTTCGCACAGCCATTGAAGAGGAGTGGACCAACATTCCACAGACCACAATCAACAACCTGATCAACTCTATGTGAAGGAGATGTGTTGCACTGCGTGGGGCAAATGGTGGTCACACCAGATACTGACGGGTTTTCGGACCCCCCCGGACCCTCCAAGACAGTAAAACTGCACATTTTAGAGTGGCCTTTTATTGTGCCCAGCCTAAGGCACACCTGTGCAATAATCATGCTGTCTAATCAGCATCTTGATATGCCACACCTGTGAGGTGGATGGATTATCTCAGCAAAGGAGAAGTGCTCACTAACACAAATTTGTAAACAATATTTGAGAGAAATAGGCCTTTTGTGTACATAGAAAAAGTCTTAGATCTTTGAGTTCAGCTCATAAAAAATAGGGGCAAAAACAAAAGTGTTGCGTTTATAATTTTGTTCAGTGTATGTAGGTATATATATAAATTTTTATATTTAAATATTAAATTATATAAATTATATTTAATATTTATTTAAAATAAATATATATATAAAATATATATTTTTTTTTTTCGAGGAGCGGGCACTGGAGGGCGCTTTCTAGGAGCAGGCATTGGAGGGCACTGGAGAGGAGCGGGCACTGGAGAATCGGAAGCCCCCTCAGGGCTGGACGAGGGAACCAAGGATGAAATAAAACGTTTATGGTTTTCTGATCTTGGTTAATTGTCAGGTAGTCAAATAAATAAACATTTTCAGATTTTTTTATTAAGCTTTTAATTTATTTTTATTTTGAATTTTTGTATTTTAAAATTCTATATTTGTTAGAAATAAATTGTCACAACACGCTGTGTAGAATAAGGCAGGACGACGATGAAGAAGAATTCCAATAATACTTTAATAATTCCACAACAGGTAGAATCCAGACAGGGCAGTCCAATGGGGTGTGACATAAATAAAATTATTTATTTGATTTTATCTTGGTGATTAAAATGTTTTATCTGCCTTTCTGCATACAAAGGGTGGATTGTTAAAACTTGCATGTTTGAATTTGTCAGATATCAGAACTCCAGTTTTGTTGACTTTACCATCTGTGTGGTCAGTTCTCCCTCGTTCATTAGAGCAGATCCAGTGGTGTTGTGTCACATATGTCTCCCATATTTCTACAGTCCACTGAGAGGTGTCATGTAGGACATTTACATCTCATTTTTCACAGGGCCATCACATTCACAGCTGTAAAAAATTACCACATCCAGCCCCCCTCAAATATGAATATCTGGACATAAGAGAGGAATATTTGAAAATATATGACCAAGTTTGGTGTATCATTAAAGTATATGGAGCGTTACCCACACTGTGCATATGGCCCATGCCAACTTTACTGCACATTTATTGCATGCTGAAGAAGTAACAACAGCTTTTCTTTTCTTTTTATTTTTTTATGGCAGTGGACAGAGGCCCAGGTGGAGCAATGACACAAGCAAATCAGGGACACAGGAAAATGTCTCTCTCCTATGATTTTCTTTTCTTCTCCGTCTCATCACAGATGAACATAACCTCTACCATGGTTGGAAACTCACACTGAAAGAGTTCCATATAAAACAGGCTTTCCTCTCTCTGTCTTGCTCCATTTGAACGGTCCTCCATGAAAGCAAAGCCATGACTGTATGGGCTGTATAAAATATATACACAAACAATGTTTTTTCTTCAATAAGTCATATAGTTACAACATATACAACATCTTTTTCACAGCTGACTATTATTTATCAACTTGCAGGGCCTTTTTTTTGTTTTTTGACAGAGAAAACAGACCCACAGGACCTACTGTAGTTTTTATTTATTTGTATTTTGTTGCTACAAAGTTGTACCACTTTCTTGGTACAAAATATCAACAGTAGAAGAGAAGAGGGGTCTATAGCCTCATGTGAGATACGTTTCAAAATAAATGATAGTGAGGTGTATTTTACCATAAATGCTTGTCTGTAAATTTGAACCATATTTCAATGACAATAGGAGATATTGTGACGGCTGCTACTGTGCGGGAGCGAAGGAGCACGGAGATGAAGGAGATATTTACGTAGAACAGTCTTTAATGGTCCAAAACGGGGATAACATAGGGCAGGCAGGGGACACACGTAGCACATAACATTGAGGTACAAAATTACATTAACACTGGACAAAGGAAACCAGGAACAGACACCACTATATATACACAACTCAAACGAGGTAATTAACAAGACACAGGTGAATATGACAGGTGAATATGACAAATATGACAATCAAACATAAGGGAAAACTAGGTCACGGAGCACATGGGGAAGGAAAACACAACAAAACAGGAAAACATTCCTGATATATCGCCCCCCCTCCCAGAAGGCGCGTAGATACAACAGAGGGAGGGATGGGTGGGACCTTGGGAGGAGGCTTGGGTGGAGAACGGACACCCGAGAGGAGGATGGCCAACAGAGTCCAGGGTGGAGACGACGGAGGGAGGAGCCAGGAGGAGCCAGGGCGGACCAGATGGAGCAAGAAGCCAGGCAGGAGACAGGAGGGACTTGGAGCAGGCGGAGCCAGGCTGGACCCAGGCCACAGCCATGAAGGCGACCCACGGTGGAGCCGACGGAGGGAGGAGCCATGGTGGAGGAAGGGCTGACGACTCCAGGAGGCAGACCGACGGCGGCGGAGCAGGTGGAGGAGCCCGAGGCAGAGACGGACAGCTGGGGATTCGGAAGGCTGCGGTGGAGCTGGTGTGACAGAGGACCGAGGAGGAGCCGAAGGGAATGGAGGAGCCTGACAGAGCCAGAGGGACGGCGGGACGAGGCGCAGCCAGAGGAGTGGAGTCCCGAGGCGACGGATGGTCGACAACAGACCAAGGTGGAGCCGGAGGGATGAGGGAGCCCGGTCGGAGCCACTGGACTGCCAGGCCACGGCGGAGAGGAGTGAAGGGCAGAGATGGAGAGCCGATGAGCCAGGGTGATGGGGAGGATCCGGAGGGCCAAGGTGGAGTGACAGAGGTCCAAGGTGGAGCCAGAGGGAAGGAAGAGCCTGACAGAGACAGAGGGACGAGGCGAAGCCGGAGGAGTGGAGTCCCAAGGTGGCGGATGGTCGATTACTGACCAAGGTGGAGCCGGAGGGATGAGGGAGCCCGGCGGAGCAAGTGGACTGATGGGCCACGGTGGAGATGAGGGAGCTAGGAGCCATGGTGGAGCCGCTGGGTCGACGAGCCGAGGCGGAGTCTGGGACTGGCTGGAAGCGGAGGCAAGGGATTCTCCAGCCACGCTGACTATGGAGACTGGCAGACCCGCGGTGCTCGCACCGAAGAGATGGTGGGCTGAGGGTGAGCAGAGGGGCTGCCAGATGACAGCGGTGGAGGAGGCAGGAGCGGGAGGGT
>NW_015505387.1:1290561-1324330 GCF_001515645.1 Sinocyclocheilus grahami | reverse complement strand
GGGTGGGTGGGCATTTTTGAGCCTCCTGGCTCTCGGGGCTGGTGTGCGCTGCCCACACACACCAAATCGCGACTCCCAGCACTGACTGACTGACTGACTCCCAGTCAAACAGGGGAATGACAGGATTGGCAGACAGTTCAGGGCTGACTGGTAAGTCCGAGTCACGGGGACACACGTGGCACATAACATTGAGGTACAAAATGACGTTAACACTGGACAAAGGAAACCAGGAACAGACACCACTATATACACACAACTCAAATGAGGTAATTATCAAGACACAGGTGAATCAAATATGACAATCAAACATAAGGGAAAACTAGGTCACAGAGCACATGGGGAAGGAAAACACAACAAAACAGGAACACATTCCTGACAGATATTATGAGAATATTTTATTTTAAGGACCAATTCTCACTATTAACTAGTTGTTGTTACACTTTATTTTAAGGTATCCTTGTTACAGTGTAATTATACATTTAAGTACAGAGTAATATTAATTACTATATGGTTAGTGTCAGGGTTTGGCTTAGGGTTACTTGCATGTAATTATGCATAATTTATTGTAATAGTAAGTGCATGTAACGTGTAAAATAAAGTGTTACCCTAGTTGCTTATTATTAGCATGCATATTATTAGCAAATTGTCTGTTTATGAGTACTTATAAAACCCATATTCTGCATGATCATATTTTTGATCCCTTAATGCACTCCATACCTAAACCTAACAACTACCTTTCTAACTATTAATAAGCAGCAAATTTGAAGTTTATTGAGGCAAAAGTCATAGTAGTTAATAGTGAGAATTGGTCCCCAAACTAAAGTGTAACTGTTATTATAAAATTACATTAAAGAATGTAAAAAAACACACTCAATGTCACAATTCGCTGGAGCACGGGCACGAACAAGAGTTTTTTAATGATCCAATAGGGAGACACAGAGCACAAGGATGACGTTAACAACAAGTAGACCCGACAGAGGAGAAATGCACAGATAAGAACTTATAAACACAGGACAATTACCAAACACGGGTGCACAGAATGACTAATTAACTAAACGAGGACAGAAACATGACCAAATAAGGTAACACAGGAACGGAAACAGGGGCAAAACATAACAAAACAGGTCCATGATCCTGACATATCGCCCCCCCTCTCGGAAGGCGCGGAACAACAGGGGGGGAGGGGGGCATGGTGGGGTACTTGGGAGGCGGCTGAGGAGGACGACGGACACCCGGGAGGGGGCCGGCAGACAGAGACCTGGGAGGTGACGATGGAGGGAGGAGCCAGGCAGGAAACAGGAAGAACTTGGAGCAGGAGGAGCCAAGCAGGCCACAGCCATGATGGCGACCCACGGTGTCAGAGCCGACAGAGGGAGGAGCCATGGTGGAGGAATGGCCGCCGACTCCAGGGGGCCGACCAACGGCAGGGGAATAGGTGGCGGAGGAGCCCGAGGCGGAGATGGAGAACCAACGTGCCAGGGGAATGCCGAGGATCCAGGGGGTCAAGGTGGTGCCGAGGGCTCTGGTGACCGAGGCGGAGGCGGAGATCCGGAAATCCATGGCGGAGCCGGAGTGACTGAGGACCAAGGTGGAGCTGGCGGGAGGAAGGAGCCTAATGGAGCCGGTGGGACGGAGCGACGAGGTGCAGCCGGAGGAGCGGAGTCCTGAGGCGATGGCGGATCGACGCCCGACCAAGGCGGAGCCATCCATGGCTTGCTCCCTCACGGTGGGCACTGTGGCCGGCTTTCACACCTGGTCTGACGGGTGAGGCTCCACAACTGGGGCAATCCTCCGCTCAGTCGCTCGGCATTGCGCTGGCTCGTTGATCGCGGCGGTGATGGGCTCTCCGTCATCGTGGGCTCGGGCTGATGCTCCGCTTCGCGGGGAGATGGTGGGCTGGGCACTGTGTCTGGAGTGGATCTGGCGAGATCATACACGGGGCAGGTGGTGGATGGCGATCTGTTTCTCGCTTGAGTCCACTCCACGAAGGCGGTGAAATCTTCTTGAGGACCATCTTTGGATGATGGCACTCTGCTCGCGGTGTTCAAGCTCGCGTCATAGAATGAGCAAAGCGCGTCATCCGGGTAGTTGGTGGAGCTAGCTAACAGCCGGAACAGTCTCGTATGGTCCTCGAGAGAATGTATAAAACAGATAATTTCCATAATAAGTAAATTTTTCTTATTTTCTTTTTCACAAGCAATACGTTTTAATCAAAGTAAATATTTCGAGATTTATCCCAGTGTAATTTCATGACCTATAGCATTGTAATTGCATTACTGCAAACACTATGACATTTTTGGTTACACTTTATTTTAAGATGTCCTTGTTACAGTGTAGTTATACATTTAAGTGCTGAGTAATATTAATTAACTACATGTACTTACTATATGGTTAGGGTTACTTGCATATAATTATGCATAATTAATTGTTATTATAATAGTAAGTACACTGAACATGTAAAAAGGAAACCTTAAAATAAAGTGTTACCAAATGTTTTTATTCATATAACATGCACAATAAATAAATAATTATTTGAAATTGAAAGAAAGAAAGAAAGAAAGAAAGAATATATTTTACGTGTTGTAACTGATTACAAATTATTGTGCATTTCCATGTTTTTTAAGGATATTGTTTCCTTCATTTTAAATTTTGCATTAATTTGGTACTTCAGTTGACCAATTAATATTTAAAAGTATAAATATTTACTCTCTCAGCTGATATGAGCTCATAAAAGTTGCACAAATGACCATTATTTAAAAAAAAAAAAAAAACTAGCAAATGCAAGTCAAACCAGGGCAGGTCAGCTATCCCTTTAAATATACAGCTGGTGTTAAAAAATAATTTAGTGGTCTTGGTTTTGATGCAATATAAAATAAAATAAAGCAAAATACACACACACACACCCTTAACGTGAATGGCTTATTTTTCCAGGAAGAAAATATCCTGCACATCATCTTAGACACAGAGATGACTGTGAAAATGGTTATCAGGTTAACCACAAGTAATAATGGCATTTCTAGCGCCCTCTCTTCAGTGGGCCTCAAAGCTCAGACTAAGCCCTGGCCAGCGTCAAAACCCCCGACCACAGATCTTCCACTCAGCTCCCTGGGAAAGCCCGCTTCCTTCCCCATGTGTTTTTGCCATCAGCCTTGCGCTAGGCTAGCGCTGTAGCGTTTATCTGTGTCTATAACACTTAGCATTCGGTTCTGGTCACATCTCTTCGCACAGGGAGAGGCCGTAAAGCCGCGGAGAGAGGAAAGAAGCATGCACGGTACTCACTAAAGACTCACGTTACCCCGCCACCGTGTCATTCAATCCTGCAACTGTAAATTTTACATAAAGCGTGTGAAATCACAGATGCCTGTGCCACAATGGGGTCGTAAAACTTAATTTGTTCTGTAACTCATGACTTATTTCCCATTGACAACAAACACTAATGCACTCGAGAGATATTGCTCCATTAACTGGTTTAGAAGTTGGTTAAAAGATTGAAAAATGCTATTAGATCGCACTTATTTAGCATGGATCATCCATAAACATTCACTTTTGACAAGAAACATTAAACTGGTGCCCAAAAGAATTTGGACAACTAAGTCTCACTTAAAAATGTATGAATGTGTGGGTTGTGCAACCCTTGTGAGAATGAAGTGTGCTCAGTTGTATTGGATGAGCACTTGTAGTGTACTAGGAATTATTAAGAAAATAATTAAACTTAAAAACTGTTCTTACAGATGATATCACTAAAATAAAAGGCTACTTGAGTGCACTTAAAGAAAGTACACTTTCACAACTATGTTTCTTAACACACTTAAATACATTTGATTCAAATGGACTAAATTGCAATTTCATTGCAAATGTGTAATAACAAAAAAGGTTGCATTTTATTTTAAGGTGTCCTTGTTACAGTGTAATAATACATTTAAGTACTGAGTAATATTAATTAACTACATATACTTACTATATGGTTAGGATTAGGGTTACTTGCATATAATTATGCATAATGGATAGTTATTATAACAGTAAGTACATGTAACAGGTGTAATACCTTAAAATAAAGTGTTACCCAAATATATTTAAATACATGAAATACAGTGCCATTAAAGTATATTTAAGTTGAATAAATGTCAAAACATATAAACTATATTTATAACATAAATAATTGCTGTTACATTAAAAATGATGATGAAATAACTTTAAATGACTTTAGATGCAAAAACCTGATAGACTCTCTGGAATTTTTCTTTCAAATTAGTATATTTATCAGGCTCCTATGTAAATAACTTTGAACATTTTTTTTAAATAAGGCATTCAAAAACTGGATAATAACCTTGTCTTTGCCACAAGTAAAGTTACTGAACATTACAAATGCTCATTAAAAAGAAATATATCTCAGGTTTTTGCATCTGAAGTCTTCATATAAAGATGCACTTAATTGGGTCATATAGCACTCTTAAATTCAAACTATAATATATTTTCATTTAATTGCAAATAACATGCAATTAAAGGGATAGTTCATGAAAAAAATCATGGAAGTGAATGGCTGCCATCAACTGTTTGGTCACCAACATTCTTCAAAATATCTGCTTTTGTGTTCAACAGAAGAAAGAAACTCAGAAAGGTTAGGGTTAGGTCCAAGAGCCGGGACTCAAACTTGAAAAGTTTCATTTTCATTACAAGTACACTTTTTAAAGTGTACTTCTTTTTCACAAGGGAATACACAATATTAGGTTCATATTTATAAACACTGCATGAAGTTCATCCTTGTCTTACGAAGTCGCACTCATTACTCATTTTACTCTACACTACTCTGTGTTCACAAAATACCAGCAAATTACAGGGGCCTCTACAGTCCTGACCCAAGAAAAAACAAAAGCAAAACAGGCTCTTTTCTAAACAGCTGCATGTCCTTAGATGTAAAGCCAGTCATACTGCTGTCTTTGTTGGACAAGGTCAACAATAAGAGCTGATGGAGGAGCAGATTTCATGATGCAGGTGAAGGATGTGACCCACCCATAAAAATAAAAAAAAATAACAGTTAGCATATGCGTTTGAAATGAACAAAACACTTGATTTTGGAAACAAATGCAACTTGCTTTAAAGCTCAGAAAGGATCATTCTGGGAGTTTTCAGCCTCCTTTTCATTTAGTGAAGGTGCAATAAATTTCCTGTGCATCCGTAGGAGTGTAGGAGAGACATTAAGAGTGGTCACTTGTAAACTGAGCTGCTAAGTTTAATTGATCTGAAAGAATTTAATGTGGCGTAGTGAATCGGTGCCGGCAGTGCAGATTTATCTGCTGGCCTCAATGAGAACATAATAGTGTAGAGGTTTAGTGGGGGGTATTTAATTATAGCCACAAAAGTGATTTATTCTGTGTTGACTTAAATTACAATGCTGGATTTAAGCTTTTGATGCTTTAGACAAAAGCGGGAAAGGTAGTGAAAATAAGTATTATCGAAAAATTCAAAGTGCAGTAAATATCCATTTTACATTATGAGTGCACTCAATGAATCTGTGAAGAACATTACCAGACCATATTTTGATACTATAATACCCCCATATCAAATCAGAGAATATATATACTCATCAAGGCTGTATCTGTTTGGTCAGGAAATAGTTTTGCAATTTAAAATAACAGCTTTCTATTTTAATATATTTTAAAATGTAATTTAGTCATGTGATGCATCATTACTCTGTTTTTAATGGATAAAAAGTGATAGCAAAGATTTATATTGTTAGAAAAGATTTTTATTTTGAATAAATGCCGTTCTTTTAAACTTTTTATCCATCAAAGAATCCTGAAAAAAAGTATCACAGGTTCCAAGCAAATATTAAGCAGCACAACTGTTTCAACACTGATAAAAATATCAGCATATCAGAATGATTTCTGAAATATCATGTGACACTGAAGACTGGAGTAATGGCTGTTGAAAATTCAGCGCTGCATCACAGAAATAAATTCTATTTTAAAGCATAATAAAATAGGAATCCAATATTAGAAATTGCAATAATATTTCACAATATTACTGTTTTTTTCTGTATGTTTTATCCAATAAATACAACATAAATACATGAGCATAAGAGCATAACATTAAAAATCTTACTGATCCCAAACTTTTGAACCGCAGAGTATCTGTTAAAGCTGAATGATGATAGAACATTATTCAGCTTTAACAGATACTCTGCGGTTCAAAAGTTTGGGATCTGTTAAAGCTGAATGATGATAGAACATTATTTCACCCATATTTTGATATACTCTCTGGAATTTTTCTTTCAAATTAGTATATTTATCAGGCTCCTATGTAAATAACTTTGAACATTTTTTTTAAATAAGGCATTCAAAAACTGGATAATAACCTTGTCTTTGCCACAAGTAAAGTTACTGAACATTACAAATGCTCATTAAAAAGAAATATATCTCAGGTTTTTGCATCTGAAGTCTTCATATAAAGATGCACTTAATTGGGTCATATAGCACTCTTAAATTCAAACTATAATATATTTTCATTTAATTGCAAATAACATGCAATTAAAGGGATAGTTCATGAAAAAAATCATGGAAGTGAATGGCTGCCATCAACTGTTTGGTCACCAACATTCTTCAAAATATCTGCTTTTGTGTTCAACAGAAGAAAGAAACTCAGAAAGGTTAGGGTTAGGTCCAAGAGCCGGGACTCAAACTTGAAAAGTTTCATTTTCATTACAAGTACACTTTTTAAAGTGTACTTCTTTTTCACAAGGGAATACACAATATTAGGTTCATATTTATAAACACTGCATGAAGTTCATCCTTGTCTTACGAAGTCGCACTCATTACTCATTTTACTCTACACTACTCTGTGTTCACAAAATACCAGCAAATTACAGGGGCCTCTACAGTCCTGACCCAAGAAAAAACAAAAGCAAAACAGGCTCTTTTCTAAACAGCTGCATGTCCTTAGATGTAAAGCCAGTCATACTGCTGTCTTTGTTGGACAAGGTCAACAATAAGAGCTGATGGAGGAGCAGATTTCATGATGCAGGTGAAGGATGTGACCCACCCATAAAAATAAAAAAAAATAACAGTTAGCATATGCGTTTGAAATGAACAAAACACTTGATTTTGGAAACAAATGCAACTTGCTTTAAAGCTCAGAAAGGATCATTCTGGGAGTTTTCAGCCTCCTTTTCATTTAGTGAAGGTGCAATAAATTTCCTGTGCATCCGTAGGAGTGTAGGAGAGACATTAAGAGTGGTCACTTGTAAACTGAGCTGCTAAGTTTAATTGATCTGAAAGAATTTAATGTGGCGTAGTGAATCGGTGCCGGCAGTGCAGATTTATCTGCTGGCCTCAATGAGAACATAATAGTGTAGAGGTTTAGTGGGGGGTATTTAATTATAGCCACAAAAGTGATTTATTCTGTGTTGACTTAAATTACAATGCTGGATTTAAGCTTTTGATGCTTTAGACAAAAGCGGGAAAGGTAGTGAAAATAAGTATTATCGAAAAATTCAAAGTGCAGTAAATATCCATTTTACATTATGAGTGCACTCAATGAATCTGTGAAGAACATTACCAGACCATATTTTGATACTATAATACCCCCATATCAAATCAGAGAATATATATACTCATCAAGGCTGTATCTGTTTGGTCAGGAAATAGTTTTGCAATTTAAAATAACAGCTTTCTATTTTAATATATTTTAAAATGTAATTTAGTCATGTGATGCATCATTACTCTGTTTTTAATGGATAAAAAGTGATAGCAAAGATTTATATTGTTAGAAAAGATTTTTATTTTGAATAAATGCCGTTCTTTTAAACTTTTTATCCATCAAAGAATCCTGAAAAAAAGTATCACAGGTTCCAAGCAAATATTAAGCAGCACAACTGTTTCAACACTGATAAAAATATCAGCATATCAGAATGATTTCTGAAATATCATGTGACACTGAAGACTGGAGTAATGGCTGTTGAAAATTCAGCGCTGCATCACAGAAATAAATTCTATTTTAAAGCATAATAAAATAGGAATCCAATATTAGAAATTGCAATAATATTTCACAATATTACTGTTTTTTTCTGTATGTTTTATCCAATAAATACAACATAAATACATGAGCATAAGAGCATAACATTAAAAATCTTACTGATCCCAAACTTTTGAACCGCAGAGTATCTGTTAAAGCTGAATGATGATAGAACATTATTCAGCTTTAACAGATACTCTGCGGTTCAAAAGTTTGGGATCTGTTAAAGCTGAATGATGATAGAACATTATTTCACCCATATTTTGATATTTTAAACAGTCAGTATGCTAGTAATATGTATGCTAATAAGCAATTTTAATAGCGAGAATTGGTCCCTAAACTAGTGTTACCAAATAAAATAAAATAAAACAAGCACGCTCTCTCCTTTATTCCCACTAACAGGAAATAATGTATGAATAGTTTAGTCTGGTACAATAAAAAATAACTACCTGGACATTTGGAGACTATTTTACTTGATTACTGTATGTCAAAGTTTTAAGTCTGATTAGTGGCCACCTTCAGCATGTCAGTCCAGAATCCTAGCATTACATAAAGGAACATTGTGTGGTTTCTTGTCAATAAATGTAAGCAGTGCCAGGTTCCATGACAGCATAGACTCCTGTGAAATATGTTATTAACCCATGAGCATTCAACATATCATACATACAGTAGTCTCTTGGCTAGAGAGCAAAGAGAGTGATTTCTATAAAAAAATCTGGAGAGTCTGCTTAAACTGCTATTCGTGGTATAAGCCTCTACAGTTAGTCTGTAATTGTCTTGCTTTTTGGAATTTCTTCAAATGGTCAGGATGAATTGTGCTAAAAGTTGTATCAGCGTTTCCAATGTTTGTACGCACTGATGTTTCATGATGCAGAAATCTGCTTTGAGGCCAGATTAAAATGTAATCTGAAATCTTGAGATCTCTATGCTTTCTTTCCCCATCCGTAATCTTTACAATCGTGCCCTGAAGATAAATCTGTTCCCTGAATAAAGCAGACACACAAAGGATGGTTATAACTAACCTGCAAGAAGATCTAATAAAAATGGAAAGTTTGAGTTCACTCTCACATAATTCAGTAATCTTTTTATGTATATGTATATATAAAACATATAAACATAGGATAATGGAAAAACTAAAAGAATGGTTGTACAAAAGAAAGAGAAAACCTCTTATTGTGAAACATTAAAATATCACAGGGAAAATATTATTTTGCAGAGTCAACAACAGACAAATGCTAGTAATGCTACTAACTAGTTTAACTAATAAAACATGCACAGGTGGTAGAATAACAACTTCTACTAATCAATCAATTTGATCCATTTAGCAAAAATATATATGTTTGTGCCCAAAATATATTTTAAATATATGTTGCAAACAGTGAAGCTCAATGAAATATATTTTTGAAATAGAAGATATGTTTAATTTCAACCCTCATATAACAAAATATATTTCAAAATGTATTTCAGGGGCAAGAAAATATTTAGCCAACGTTTAGGCAAAATGCAAATGTGGATGGAATAGCCAGAGATCAAAACTACATTAATAATGATGTAATAATGTTTATTTTATAAGATTTATATGGTTATTGTATTATTATTATTTGTATTATTTTATAAGCTTATTTTATAATTGAATGGGATTCAAATATGTTATATGTTAATGCATGTTATAGACATTTTGAAATGCATTAATGTAATTTCTTGGGTTGAAATAAATAGCACAAAAAATATATATTTTTCAGTTTTGTTTTTAAAAATATATTTATGTTTTTTTCAAAAATACACAAAAAAGTGAAAAAAATATATTAGTATGAAAATATATTTACATAAATATATTTTGAAGCATATTTTATCAAATATACTGTTGGTATATTTTGAAATATATTTTAAAAATATATTTGAAAATATATGTTTTACCATGCGGGCAGAGTCAAAGTCTCAATTTTGCTTGTGAATGTTCGCTGAAACTGTGATTGAACTATTTTGATAATGGCGGAACTTATGACCAAGAGTGCTTTTGGAAAAAAACACCCCAGATTGATATCAGACATACTGTATATTGTGTTCTCGTGAACAGTATTGTCCTGAGATAATCATGAGGGCTTCGTCAAAAACTCAGTTTCCAAGGAAACAATATAAGAACTCAATCTTGGCTCCATGCCGGAGGTCTCCACCTCTCTCAGAGGGAGCTCAAGCCGTTGCTTATTGGCCTTCTACCCATTCAGCCTGAAAAACAGCAAGACATGCAATTAATTCACGATCCCTCAGTCTGCTCACCGAAAGAAAAAAAGAAGAAGATGATGACGAGGAAGAAGAGGAAACACATTTCGGGGGGCTCGGGGTGGATGAATTACTGGAATGCATCAGACATTGGCTCTTGCCCAAGCCTCAGAGCGATCGACTCGGCAAATCAGAGATGCAAGATGCAGTGACCCAGCAAAGAAATTCAGAAGGCGACTTTAAAGGTGATAGATCAACCATTCTGCCCAAGGACAGGGCCATACTTAAGGCCATTGTCATTGGTGCAGGTGCAAGACCTTTGATGTTTGTCATTTTAGTGGCTCTGCTTTTGAATTCCATCAGCCGCTTTACATACTAATTAACCTGACCAGCCAATGAAACAGATAAATGGACAACCTGAAAAGTGTGCGCGAGGCCAAAAAAGATCAGACAGTAAAACAAATGTATGCTAATCGGGAGGTTTGAAGAGGAAAAGCCAAAGGTTTCAGGTGAAAAGCTGCCTGAAAACCATAATCACAGGCATCCGATGCAAGGACATCTCCATGCGCATGTTGTGTTTGGGTCCGGCAGATTTCTCACAGTGCTATATATATATGTACACTCAGAGAAAAATATTGATGCTCAGATGTTGATCTTTCATAGCCCTGGGGCATTCAAGGAGATCTCTGTTTCAGTTTCATTGAAGTTTTAGTCTTAGATTGCTCTCCTAAAAATTAGTTAATTAGACTAACCAAAGTAGATAAGAATGAGACAGTTATGTTCATGTAGTAAAAATTATGTGGTTTGCAAAGCTTAGAACATTTGGTCTTGGAGGAATCTGATGCTAAATATTCAAGTTCTTAATGAGATCTCAGACTTTTGACTTGCAAACTTTGGTATTTTGACAAATTTGAGCATGGTTTGTGACACTGATATCTTCTGAAACTAGAGGAAACATGAGAATACTGTGGCCTTTTTTCAGGAGAATTTCTGGTTACACTTTATTTCTATAGTCAACTTTAGACATTCTGCTACCTACAAGTAATTTTGCAACTACATGTCAACTAACTCTCATTAGAGTATCAGTAGACTGTTAGGTTAGAGTTAGGGTTAGTAGGGTAAGTTGACACACCTGCAAAGTTATTTATAGTTGGTAGAATATCTGTTGGAGGAACATCAAAATAAAGTGTTATTAGATATTAAAATTACTTACAAATTGTAGTCTGTTACTGATTACAGATTACATGACAAAAACGTAATCCATTACATTACACATTTTAGGTAATATAATCAGACTACTGTTTGATTACTTTTAGATGACTTTTGATCTAACTTGTTTATCACATTGATTTAAATATGATAATCTTGTACCACATTGATATAAAAATACAAAGAGAAATAAAATATATTCTATTCATGGTTATTAACGACATGAAGTACATTAAACATAACATTGTGTCAAGGTCTACGTCAAATGTTACTTAATTATCAACGTATTACCTTAAAATCTTACAGGGTACTTCAAGTAAATATATTAGGTAAAAGAGAATTGGCTAACAACAACAACAAAAAATGTAAATAAGACATGATGTGTATTTGTGCATTTTAATGTATTTGAAAGACCCCAAAACTTTCCAAAGCATGGTTAAATAACCCACTGAATGATGATTCAAATAAAAATTAATGTGTTCATCAGTAAAACACTTCTTAAAATTGAAATGATTTGACCAGTGGTCAAATTCTGTATGGACTCTCAGTTTTCTGTGTAATTATAGCCACCCGATAGTCTTTGTGTGAATGTCCACAAAACTGCAAGACTTTCTGAATGTAGCCTATATAAGCAGTAGGTATTTTAGAAAGAGAAATAAAAAAAATGAAAAAGAACAATTAGGGAGAATCAATAAATTTTGAATAGCTTACTGATATTGTGTGAATAATTTGTAATCATGTAATCAATAAAAGCAACTGTAGTCTGATTACAAGTATTTTAGAATGTAATATAATCTAATTACAAGTACTTAACTTTTGGAATCGGATTATGTAATCCAGACTACATTACTACCCAGCACTGCTTATAGTTAGTAGAATGTCTAAAGTGGACTATCAAAATAAAATGTTACCAAATTTCCCATTTTAATCTCCACTTAATCTCATTGCTTTCCATGAGAAACAATTAAGATGTTGCAGAGATCTCATTATTCTTTCTTGTGGGCGTTAAGTAAACTCTGCTGGTGTTGGGTGACTAGTTGCTCACAGGAGAACAACTGGGGCTCTCAGTCACACCTGAAGCACAGTGACACACCTTCCTCTTACAAATCACAACCACATGCTGTCAGCAGACCACATACCCCCCAATCCCAGCAGCCCTACACACACATGTTCCACAAGTAATCACCAATTACTCAAGAAAAGACCGCTTTGTCTGAGCTACTGCAAGTGTCTGCTCCCTCATAATGATGCTGCATTAGCTGGGAATTTACAAGCCGGTATGACTCCTTTGAGCTGGATCAAGCACTAAGCAAGTTAGAATCCAGGTTATCTGCTTAGCTTTTCCATGCATGCTCTATCTGAATGCAAATCTTTCATGGAAACTGAAACAATGCCTGTAATTTTGCACTGCTTTAATCTGATCATTAGGAACGACGAAAAGAAGCTTAAGCCTGCAGCTCTCGAACATCTTGCCCCAAAACAGCCACAAAAGCATAAGCATGAACATAAGCAGCAGTTTTGTGTTTCCAAGGTTTGTCGAAGTTCTTCAGCTTGCTTGATGAATGCAATGCAACACCTTAGCTTTGAAATCTTAGATGTGAAATGGATATGTGAAGCCGCAGGATTGCTCCTCTAACACCTTTTGGTGTTACCTGAGCATACTTGCTCTCAAATTAATCGGATCATTTGAAGAACAAAGGCCTCTGTAATGCAGTTCATGTGAAATGTCAATCATCATACCTGTTACAAAAATATCTCTGGCAAAAAAAATACTGAGCACTGGCTTGTTATGTGACTGGTGTAGGTAGCAAAATGCTACTTTTAAAATTGATTACTTTCAGCATTAAAACAATAAAAAGGCTTGACAATATTAATGCATAATTAATTAATAATGGCATCACATAATCGCCATACTTATAGTTGCAAAATTGCAAATGTCTTCCAAATATAACTTAGCATCTTCATAATCTAGCTCTTGACTAAATTGTTTAGCATGCGAAATCTTGATCGGAGCATCAGAAATGAATCACAAACCTATGACCTTCCATTTAGTTGAGGTCAATTGTTTCTAATCGTTCAGGCTTAGTGTTTCGCTGTACAAAACTAAATAGCTCCCCCTAGTGTGAACTGTGATTTCTCCACTAGGGGAATATGGAGAATGAGCTCATGAGAGAGTCAAGGAGCGACAAGAATTCTCCCTAAATAATACTAAGTGCAGATAAAGCAGCAAAGATGCCGCAGCATTGCCAGGATTCAATGACTGTGATGTGAAAAGACGTTAACATGGACTTGTAGCTAATTAGACAATTAGGCAGCTATTAGAGACAATGCCATTCTCAATACCTTAACTAGTTAACCTGAACAGCTAAAAATAAGATAAATACAGCATAGCATTATCATATGCACCTTACACTTCCACTTTAACATACTTCATATGGCTTTTTGTCATTTCATAGTACTGCCGGCACCATTTTTTATTTGAACAAGATGTTATATCATCAAGACAATAAGAACATAATCCCACATCTGCTTGTCCAACTTCTACAGCTAGCTGGCAAGCTAACATAGCTAATAAATATAGGCCTACCTTTGGTGTGCACACTTCATGCTACACATATGAAAATTCACATACCCCTGTGAAAAAGAAGTGCACTTTAGCATAGTTCTTACATAAATAATATACTTTTAAAGAACACACTGAAGTGCGAACTGAATGTAATATTTCCGGACACTTAATTGCATGTTATTTACAATTCAATGAAAACGTATTATAGTTTAAATTTTTACATAAATGCAATTAGTTGAACTTAAAAGCATTTTTACACTCTCTTAAGTAGGACTTAAGTACATCTTTATCTGCCGTTTCATAATTACTTCTACTGTCTTTTAATATGGTTTAAGTATACTGACAAATGTACTGACAAGCATATAGTTTAATGTCATTTCTACTGAAACTTGTATGTCATGTATATAAATATATCTGTAATTACATATTTGTAATGATGAAATTGTTATTTATTACATAAATATGTGTTTTGGTATGCTAGCCAACACATCAAAATAAGTGTACTTCTTAAATAAAGAGTTTAAAGGTACTGTAAAGTAAAACTTTAACATTAGCATTTAACATTAACAATTTAACATTATTACAAAGTGCACTTAAGTGTGTTAAGAAACAGGGTTGCACTTTATTTTAAGGTGTCCTTGTTACAGTGCAATTATACATTTAAGTACTGAGTAATATGAATTAACTACATGTAGCCTACTTACAATATGGTTAGGTTTAGGGTTTGGCTTAGGGTTACTTGCATGTAATTATGCATAATTTATTGTTATTATAATAGTAAGAACATGTAACCTGTGTAACACCTTAAAATAAAGTGTTACCAGAAACAGTCATGAAAGTGTCTAAGTACACATAAGTGGCCTTTTACTTCAATAATATTATATTATCTGCAAGTACAGCTTGTTTAAAGACTTTTCAGTTTGAAGTACACTACAAGTTTGCATCCAAAACAATTAAGCACACTTATTTTTCACAAGGGTTTGCTGAAAGGACTCCAATGTTATAAAATACCTTTGCCTACATATAGACCTGTCAATGTAAAAACCAAGATTATCAGACGTGAAGTAGTATGTAGTATTATACACATTTTGTACAGAAGTTTGAAAGGTGGTTCCCTGGACTTCAAACGCTGGCACAATATGCGACATGCTACTTGCAAACCTTGATGCTTGGCATTTGTGTCAAAGCTAACATCAACAAGCGATTTCTTTGAGCTTTTTACATTTATGATGGATAGGTGCTATTTTGTTCGCACCTCTAGCCAACAGAAGATCATATTGAAAATTAACTAAGGCAGTCAGGAGCACTGTTGGGGGATAGCGCATTACAAGTAATGCGAGTAACGTAATCAGATTACTTTTTCAAGTAACTAGTAAACTAACACATTGCTTTTTAATTTACAAGACAATATCTGAGGTACTTTGAGCTTACTGTAGTTCTAGACTAAATGCATTTACTCATCTTACTTGCACAAAAACAGATTCAGTATTCCTCAAAATGGATAAAAACAGTGAAATGCAAATGCAGAATATGACACAAACCTGCAATAATTAAATGTTAAATAACACAAATATCCTTTATGTATTTAATACCATTTTCTTAACTAGTGGCTTTGCTGTTAACCTTCAATGATCCAATTCAACCACTAATAAGCAAAAATTACTTTAGATAACATTTGTGTTTTTATTTAAGTAAATTTTTTTACGCGCACCCCGACCCCCCCCCCCCCCCCCAATCCCAGCAGCCCTCCGCACACATGCATATAGACATGCCTGTTCCACAAGTAATCGCCAATTACTCAAGAAAAGACCTCTTTGTCTGAGCAACTGCAGAAGTGTCTGCTCCCTCATAATGATGCTGCATTAGCCGGGCATTTACAAGTCCGGTATGAGTTACCCCCCCCCCCCCCCCCAATCCCAGCAGCCCTCCGCACACATGCATATAGACATGCCTGTTCCACAAGTAATCGCCAATTACTCAAGAAAAGACCTCTTTGTCTGAGCAACTGCAGAAGTGTCTGCTCCCTCATAATGATGCTGCATTAGCCGGGCATTTACAAGTCCGGTATGAGTTCTTTGAGCTGGATCAAGCACTAAGCAAGTTAGAATCCAGTTTATGTGCTTAGCTTTTCCATGCATGCTCTATCTGAATGCAAATCTTTCATGGAAACTGAAACAATGCCTGTAATTTTGCACTGCTTTAATCTGATCATTAGGAACGACGAAAAGAAGCTTAAGCCTGCAGCTCTCGAACATCTTGCCCCAAAACAGCCACAAAAGCATAAGCATGAACATAAGCAGCAGTTTTGTGTTTCCAAGGTTTGTCGAAGTTCTTCAGCTTGCTTGATGAATGCAATGCAACACCTTAGCTTTGAAATCTTAGATGTGAAATGGATATGTGAAGCCGCAGGATTGCTCCTCTAACACCTTTTGGTGTTACCTGAGCATACTTGCTCTCAAATTAATCGGATCATTTGAAGAACAAAGGCCTCTGTAATGCAGTTCATGTGAAATGTCAATCATCATACCTGTTACAAAAATATCTCTGGCAAAAAAAATACTGAGCACTGGCTTGTTATGTGACTGGTGTAGGTAGCAAAATGCTACTTTTAAAATTGATTACTTTCAGCATTAAAACAATAAAAAGGCTTGACAATATTAATGCATAATTAATTAATAATGGCATCACATAATCGCCATACTTATAGTTGCAAAATTGCAAATGTCTTCCAAATATAACTTAGCATCTTCATAATCTAGCTCTTGACTCAATTGTTTAGCATGCGAAATCTTGATCGGAGCATCAGAAATGAATCACAAACCTATGACCTTCCATTTAGTTGAGGTCAATTGTTTCTAATCGTTCAGGCTTAGTGTTTCGCTGTACAAAACTAAATAGCTCCCCCTAGTGTGAACTGTGATTTCTCCACTAGGGGAATATGGAGAATGAGCTCATGAGAGAGTCAAGGAGCGACAAGAATTCTCCCTAAATAATACTAAGTGCAGATAAAGCAGCAAAGATGCCGCAGCATTGCCAGGATTCAATGACTGTGATGTGAAAAGACGTTAACATGGACTTGTAGCTAATTAGACAATTAGGCAGCTATTAGAGACAATGCCATTCTCAATACCTTAACTAGTTAACCTGAACAGCTAAAAATAAGATAAATACAGCATAGCATTATCATATGCACCTTACACTTCCACTTTAACATACTTCATATGGCTTTTTGTCATTTCATAGTACTGCCGGCACCATTTTTTATTTGAACAAGATGTTATATCATCAAGACAATAAGAACATAATCCCACATCTGCTTGTCCAACTTCTACAGCTAGCTGGCAAGCTAACATAGCTAATAAATATAGGCCTACCTTTGGTGTGCACACTTCATGCTACACATATGAAAATTCACATACCCCTGTGAAAAAGAAGTGCACTTTAGCATAGTTCTTACATAAATAATATACTTTTAAAGAACACACTGAAGTGCGAACTGAATGTAATATTTCCGGACACTTAATTGCATGTTATTTACAATTCAATGAAAACGTATTATAGTTTAAATTTTTACATAAATGCAATTAGTTGAACTTAAAAGCATTTTTACACTCTCTTAAGTAGGACTTAAGTACATCTTTATCTGCCGTTTCATAATTACTTCTACTGTCTTTTAATATGGTTTAAGTATACTGACAAATGTACTGACAAGCATATAGTTTAATGTCATTTCTACTGAAACTTGTATGTCATGTATATAAATATATCTGTAATTACATATTTGTAATGATGAAATTGTTATTTATTACATAAATATGTGTTTTGGTATGCTAGCCAACACATCAAAATAAGTGTACTTCTTAAATAAAGAGTTTAAAGGTACTGTAAAGTAAAACTTTAACATTAGCATTTAACATTAACAATTTAACATTATTACAAAGTGCACTTAAGTGTGTTAAGAAACAGGGTTGCACTTTATTTTAAGGTGTCCTTGTTACAGTGCAATTATACATTTAAGTACTGAGTAATATGAATTAACTACATGTAGCCTACTTACAATATGGTTAGGTTTAGGGTTTGGCTTAGGGTTACTTGCATGTAATTATGCATAATTTATTGTTATTATAATAGTAAGAACATGTAACCTGTGTAACACCTTAAAATAAAGTGTTACCAGAAACAGTCATGAAAGTGTCTAAGTACACATAAGTGGCCTTTTACTTCAATAATATTATATTATCTGCAAGTACAGCTTGTTTAAAGACTTTTCAGTTTGAAGTACACTACAAGTTTGCATCCAAAACAATTAAGCACACTTATTTTTCACAAGGGTTTGCTGAAAGGACTCCAATGTTATAAAATACCTTTGCCTACATATAGACCTGTCAATGTAAAAACCAAGATTATCAGACGTGAAGTAGTATGTAGTATTATACACATTTTGTACAGAAGTTTGAAAGGTGGTTCCCTGGACTTCAAACGCTGGCACAATATGCGACATGCTACTTGCAAACCTTGATGCTTGGCATTTGTGTCAAAGCTAACATCAACAAGCGATTTCTTTGAGCTTTTTACATTTATGATGGATAGGTGCTATTTTGTTCGCACCTCTAGCCAACAGAAGATCATATTGAAAATTAACTAAGGCAGTCAGGAGCACTGTTGGGGGATAGCGCATTACAAGTAATGCGAGTAACGTAATCAGATTACTTTTTCAAGTAACTAGTAAACTAACACATTGCTTTTTAATTTACAAGACAATATCTGAGGTACTTTGAGCTTACTGTAGTTCTAGACTAAATGCATTTACTCATCTTACTTGCACAAAAACAGATTCAGTATTCCTCAAAATGGATAAAAACAGTGAAATGCAAATGCAGAATATGACACAAACCTGCAATAATTAAATGTTAAATAACACAAATATCCTTTATGTATTTAATACCATTTTCTTAACTAGTGGCTTTGCTGTTAACCTTCAATGATCCAATTCAACCACTAATAAGCAAAAATTACTTTAGATAACATTTGTGTTTTTATTTAAGTAAATTTTTTTATTACTGAAGAGTGTTTAACTTTATTTTCTTGCATTCTATTGCTCATGCAATCCAAAATGGCAGCACAGCTGAAAGGTTTGTTTGAGCCGTGTCCTATATACATACATGAATTTACGTTTCCTTCAGCGTGACGCTTATTCATTTCACTTTTGCTGTGAATGGGCTTTTACATTTGCCAAAAACTGAACTTTTTTATAGTAAAAAAAAAGCAAGCAAGCCCATCCCAGCCCAGATGAGAAAATGTAGCACAAAATAAACGTAACGCATTACTTTCCATAAAAAGTAACTAAGTAACACAGTTAGATACTGTTTTTATGGAGTAACGCAATATTGTAATGCATTACTTTTAAAAGTAACTTTCCCCAATGCTGGTCAGGAGTGAAGAGTCTGTCTATGCAGGGCTACAATGAAGGGTGATGCCACAAGGCCTAATAAAATGCAGATTCCTAAGTGACCTTATCGTTTTCCCTCTGCTAAAGTACACAGAAAAGTTACTGTGCACTGAGCATTGGCCCTCAGGCAGACGTACCCTGGTGCCTCACATAATGTCTTTTGCTCAGTAACACACATTTATGTTTAACTAAAGTCAAAAAAATAGATACCAGTTTGCATTAAGGTCAAGATCAGGTCAATGTCAAACAGGCATACTGTACTTCAGGAGCTGTGCATGTCAAAATGATGTGCTCAGCAATGTACAGGATGACGTGTGTTACAAATAGCAGACCCTACACATACATCATGCAGCATTAATATTCATGCTATCTGGAAAAAGACATTACAGAATACAGCAATAGATAGATACAAAAGAGAGCGAGCAGGTCTGTCATATATAACAAGAATAATGCACAAACACACATACAATATTCCATTACACTTTATTAAAGTCCCACTCCAGACATGGGTCTTGGTCACTCTCTGCATACTTAAGGTTTCACTATTCACAATGTAAAACCTGCTGTAAAACACATGGCAGTAATATATTATTTAGCCATTCCCTGTAATAAAAGACATTCAAAAACAGTCCTTTTTTGCATTTTCTTGACATTGTTTTTCCATTATTTTCTCTTTAAACATTAATCAGGACTTTTTTGGGCCACCCTCTCTTTCACTCTGCTGCTTAAAGATTTAAATGTCGCCCCATCAGGATCTGGCCTGGGCTGTTTTGACAGGGCTCAGACAGGAAAATATTTGGCAAAAATCTGCTGAATTTAATTTTTTTTTCTTTCTCCTCCCCATCCCATTAACAGAGGATTGCTGGGGCTGCAGTTTGCAGTGCTTCGAGAGAGTGCTGAGTTTGGCCTTCACAGCCTCTCGGCTGTTGATAAAGGAAGTAGCCCAGTGTTAAAGAATTCCTCCATTAGCCCTGCTTAGGATTTAACGACACACACACACACACACACACACACACACAAACAGACACACACAGTCTAAACCTCAGTCTCCTCTACAATAGGCCTTATGTCAAGTCTTTTAAATATAAATATATAACATTTAGTCAATCCTTTATATATGCATTATACTCTGCAACACTGCTAACAAAAAATAGGTTTGTATGTAACCGTTTACAATGCAGTTATACATCTCTAAAGGTGCACAGACGAAATCCAGAAACACAATGAGATTGTCTACGCCTATAGTTTGAGACCGCCAATTAAACGCCTCTAAATAACGCTAATTTTAAAGGGGTCATATGATGCGATTTCAATTTCTCCTTACTCTTTTGAGTGTTACAAGCTCTTGGTGCATAAAGAAGAACTAAAGACTAAAGTCTCAAATCCAAAGAGATATTCTTTATAAAAGTGAAACGGCTCATTCTAACACGCCCCCACATGTCTACGTCACGATGTGGGAAGATTTGCATAACGCCGCCCAAATGTTCACGCAAAGAAAAAAGGCGCAACTTTTATTCTCGCTGTAGTATTGTTGTTGCCGCCGCTGCCATGTCATGGAGACGCTGTGTGTTTCGTTGTGAAAGCGAAACTACTTTGTTTGGTTCCAAAAGAGGACGATATCTGCTTCGTCATGCCTGGAGCTGATCCGTGCTGGTCGCTGAGGAAATACATCAACTTCGTGCTGTGGATCGCCGGATCGGCTTTCACCGTGGACGAAGCGGAGTCCAGCCCAGAGTCGTCAAATGTGGTTGCCGCAAGCCTGCCGGACGCTTCTTTGTCGAATCACTCTAGTACGCCGGCCGCCGCTCACTCAAGGCCCCCGTGTGTGATGCTGTGTTTCGTTGTGAAAGTGAAACTACTTTGTTTGGTCTTCCAAAAGAGGACATGACTAGAAATCAGAGGTTAAGTTGTATTTACAATACTGTTCCAGAACAGTTCAACCCGAATATCCAGATGTGTGCAGCACATTTTATGGAGGACTGTTTACTGATCCTGGGAGAGTAACGTTAGACTACAATGCCGGCAGTTCTGACTCACGTAAGTACGTTTTCATTTAAAGGATTTGCCACTGATGATTCAAAT
The DNA here is from genome assembly GCF_001515645.1 of Sinocyclocheilus grahami. Lineage (NCBI taxonomy): Eukaryota > Metazoa > Chordata > Actinopteri > Cypriniformes > Cyprinidae > Sinocyclocheilus > Sinocyclocheilus grahami. The sequence continues at coordinate 1,302,794 of NW_015505387.1, read as the reverse complement.
GCGAGTTTTGAGCAGTGTAGAGTAGAGCTTGTTGTTTGTCATTTCTCCGATCACAAATGCAGACATGGTTTTATGTTTACGCGGCGCGATGCAACGTGAAAAAAAGACAGTATAAGTCATTATAATCCGTAATTGTGTCCCCACTGGATGCAACAAATGCCTCATTTATAATGGGTTTTAATGGTTTTGGTTTAGAGGCGTAACATTTCCGTCACACGCTTGAGGTATTCGGCCAATCACAACGCACTGGATAGCTGGCCAATCAGAGCACACCTCGCTTTTCAGACTGATGAGCTTTGTAAAAATTGACGCATTTCAGAAAGGCGGGGCATAGAGGAGAAACAATAATGTACAGTATGTGGAAAATAATGTGTTTTTAACCTTAAACGGCATAAACACAATTCCTTACACCAAATACATGACATAATGTTCTTTTTAGCAGCATCATATGACCCCTTTAATGTTTTGAGTGTATTTTTTGTCTGTGTAGTAACTTGAACCTACAATACCTTACAACCACCTAAAAATGTCCAATATTTATTGTTACTGAATTCTTTATTGTAAGTTGAAAAGGATGTAAGTGTTTATTAGCAAAAGAAACATCACAAACAGCTCAGTGTCGCTGTTTAAACATATGTGATGTCTTAGTTTTATTTAGTCAAATCCAGTTATGGATTTATTTATGTGGTCAGCTGTGCTTGGAATTGACAGTATGTCTGTTTAAGGATCTCACATCTCCACTAAAGGTGATCCTGTGATTTACAGGGAGTAATGAAAACCACAGACCCATGCAGAGAGCTTAGATGAGAAGACCAACAATCCCGTCATACACATACTCTCTCTCTCTCTCTCTCTTTGTATACAGTATATATATATTATAGTATATGTATATAGTATATGTATTAGTGCTGTCAAACGATTAATCGCGATTAATTGCATCCAAAATAAAAGTTTTTGTTTACATAACACGTGTACTGTATATTCTTAGATTTTATATTATATACATAAATATATTTAATATAGAAACATAACATATTTTTCTTAAATATATAAATGCATGTGTTTGTATTTCTATATACATAATAAATCTACACAGTACACACACATATATAATGTAAACAAAAACTTTTATTTTGGATGCGATTAACCGCGATTAATTGTTTGACAGCTCTAATATATATATATATATATATAAACTAGCAAGGACATAAATTGATTTAAAAAAAAGCTACATTTATAATGTTTAAAAATATTTCAGTTTCTAATCAATTCTGTTCTTTTTAACTTTTTATTCAGCAAATTATACTGAAAAAAGTTGCATATGAAGTGGCATTTAGATGTATTTACACATGTTAATGCAGCTTAGAGGGACATGGAATGCTTCAACCTGCAGTTACAAATGCATAAATAATGTTTTGTTATTTTAAACATGAAATGTTGAATACTGACATTTGGAAATTATTTTAAAAATGAAAAGATACTTGAAATGTAAAATTAAAACAATTAAAACCGCCAGTAGGTGGCAGCAAGTCACTGTTAAGTGAGTCATTGTGATTGATCCGAATCATTTAAACGGTTGATTCATTCAGGAACGAAACACGGTCATGTTGCTCAGAGACGCAAAACAGCAAAAACAGCCAATATGGTGTCTAAAACTTAAGTTTTTTGATATTAACTTATTGTTTATTGAACTGTTGCATAAAATCAATATCACATTTGTAAAAATGCTTTAAAAAAACAGCACTCTTCATGTGATATTGATTAACTGTATGAAATTATATAAATATATGTGAAAGATCACACTCTAAATGCGCACGCGCACTAGCCTGTGTTGTCTAACCAGACTTCGTCACGTTAGTCTTTTATTATGCGTGCATTCTGTAGGTGTGTTTTGTTTGGTTTTTGCAATATAGCCTACTCGATAATGTCATAATGTCTCACGAGGTCAGTATGTGCACTAAACCTGTGCAGATTTGGCTTGCATGAAGTTCCCCAAGAAAAAAATGAGTGAACATATAACTTACGAAGAGTAACCCGCAAAATTGGCTAGTGATTTGACAGCGCTACCCGCTACAGCTGATTTTTACCCACGGGTTGGCGGGTGTTATTTTCAAACCCTATATATATATATATATATATATATATATATATATAAACTGTAGTGAATATAACACGTCAAAATAAAACCCCATTCAGAAGTTTAATCTTGAGAAAAAGAAAACTGATGCAATGAAAGCACGCACTATAGTGACCAGCATCTGTCAAACTCATGGGCTAAAAGCACCATCAATGTGGCATATACGAGTTTGGTAATTGTAAAACTGTATTAAAACTATTACAGATGTTTCAATGAGTTTGAGAACATTGTTTTGTTTTTTTGCTTTTTAACAGTTTTTACATTGTACCTACATTTAAAAATACCATCCTGTAATTGCATCTGTAATTCATTTCTATATTACACTGCTGACTCTACCTCTACCCCTTAAACTTTACCTGACCACTAACGCATTACAAGTAATTTGAGTTAAGTAATCCGATTACTTTTTTCAAGTAACTAGTAAAGTAATGCATTACTTTTAAATTTACAATGAAATATCTGAGTTACTTTTTCAAACAAGTAACACAAATGACTTTGTTTTCCCATTTATTCACTAACAGCTCTCCTGTCCCTGTGTTGAGAGAAATCTGGAGTGAGGTGCAAAGTTTCTTCTTCCTTCAGCCTGAGGCTTATTCATTTCACTTTTGGTGTGAAAGGGCCTTTATAGTTGTATATATAACTTTGGGGTTATATATGCAAGCCCAGCTCAAGTGACAAAAAGTAACGCAAAAGTAACTTGCATTACTTTTCATAAAAAGTAACTAAGTAACATAATTAGTTACTTTTTCATGGAGTAATGCAATATTGTAATTAATTACTTTTAAAAGTAATTTTCCCAAACACCGGTGTGCTGAAAACATTCAGAAGACTGTAGAAAGGCCCTGAGTAGTTCTGAGCAGGCAGTCACCCTCACATTTTCTTCAGAGTACCTTTCATGCTCTCAGTGTGTTTCTTTACAGCAGTGACTGGTCGTCTCCGTATGGCAGGTACATTTTCTAATCACCTTGTATCTTGATACAAATGTTTGCCATCTGTAGCTTCAGAGGCCTGGCTAACCATATTAATTAATCAGCGGACTGGGCAAACAGCTCATTAGAGCAGGAGGCGACCCAAGGGCAAGGAGAGTCCTTACAATTCGTGAACCGGAGCCAGTGGCCACATTATTAAGATACTGCCAGCTAATGAAGGTGACGAGAGGAAGGCGGCAAAAAAAAAAAAAACATTTACCGAGAGAGATATCAATCCCACAAGCTGCAAGAACAGCAAAATTGAAGTTATAGATCACCAATCCCTTTATAGGGATGAAGGGAAATGTGGGATAATTTCTCTGATAAACACGCCGCTGACATTGCCATATAAACGAGCGTGGATTTATCCCTGCGGAGGCAGATGAGATGACTGCGGTTCGGAGGTCCTTGTGAACTCATAACAGCACTGGCAGGCAAAATAAAAATCAACAACTCGGCAAGGCGCTGATAGCAGCCATCCATTGCGCGCAAATTGAACTGTCACCTCTAGTGTCACTTTTCCAGCCGAGCAGATGAAAAAGACAACCGCGTAGCAGTAATGTTCCGCAAAATTAATTCCTGGTGGGAGAAAAAGACGTGGAGACATCAAACAGATAAAGACTCTCTGTGTGGAAACAGTCTCGCGGGGCCTGTTTACGTCTGTAGTGATCTATTCAGCGGCCCTCCTTTGTTAATATGACAGGGTTTGTCATCCCTCCCTAAATAAATGGAGATAATTTATCCTCTGGGAAAGCATGGGATGTCAGCAAAACTAACGACGCGGCTTATTCTCCAAATCACTGTGACTGTGACCATAACAGGTCATGTGACCAAACTCATTTGGCACGACAAATGACAGCAGCGCTAACACTGCGTAGCGTGTCTCCATCAGTGAGCTAGAATGAAAACAATGATCATACTGAAGCACTAATGATGCACTATTACACACACAAATGTACAGACAGAAATATATTTATATAGTGATTGTCATCGTTGACTATTACATTGTAAAGAGGCCAATCACAAGCCAAAATCCAAAGCCAAAATAACCCTTGTAAAAAAAGAAATGTGTATAATTGTATTGAATGTGCACTTGCATATATTATTATTATCATTATTATTATTATTGAAATAAAAGGCCACTTCAATGCATTTAAAGAGAGACACTTTCATGACTATTTCTAAACACGCTTAAGTACACTTTTAAGAAGTGCACTTTGTAGGCTAAAAATGAAAAGTTTTACTTGAAAGTACATTTTAAATCATTCAATCGTTTTAATAATATTTTGTCGTGGTTTAAAGAGGTACACTTATTTTGGCTAACATACTAAATCAAGTAAAATATTCAAGTTTGAAAATACTTGATTTTAATTTTAACTGTAGTTTGTTATTTGATATTACATTTAAAGTTAATGTGTTTTAAATAAATTACAGCTTCGACATTACAAATCTATTATTATAACATTATACATACACGTTTCAATAGACATTATATTGTATCTAATTTTATTTATTAATTTATTGTTTGTATATTTAATTATTGAAAGATAATTTAATTATTGTAATTTTATTTTAAGTATATTTTTATTTGCCATAAATGCTTTTCAAAGTCATTTGGCAATACACTTTAACCATATTTTGAAGACAACAGAAGTATTTATGAAATTAAATATAAAGATGTACTTAAGTTGTACTTACAGTAAGTGGGTCAAATAAGCACTTTTAAGTTCAACTAATTGCATTTAATAAATGTTTAAACTTGAATGCATATTGTAATTGTAATTAACATTAAATAAAGTGTCGGAAAACATTTATTGTCACAGTGATTAGTGTTTTTTTTAATGCATGTCCGAATGCAACAATATATAACCAGATAAAATCTAAATTGAGATTATGATGAAAAGGCAAAAACGGTGTTGTAGCAGCATTATGGTGTGATGATTGAATGGTTTGGTAATACCATGCTATAGTGCTAAATGACTGCCTTATTCATACAGCATGTGATTTGCATGGTACATAAAGGTACTTAATAATTGTATTTAAACATGGTACATTTAAAATGGTAACACAATTTTAAAATGTGTTGATACCTAACAGGACTTAAAAAGGACTTTTGTTGTTGTAACTGACAGAACATGCTATATTTTTGTTTGTGAATCATCAGTTGTATTATACTCAAAGGCTACTGAGCTCATTTCTGTTAATAATTGCACATTGAAAGGATTTGTGTTCAAAGACAGCATATAATTGCAGTTAAAAGCTGTGGAGAGCAGCAGTGTGTGCGTTTGCTATAGCTCTTCTGTATAAGCCTCTCTCCTTCTCACATTCACACACATACACGCCAGCCCTAATCCACTTAAATATTTATAAAGATTCCTATTATTCTATTAACTATTCATTGATTTATAATTTAAAAGATTTATACTTGGCACTTAAAAAACTGCTAGAATGACTTTCACCTATAAGAGATGTCAGGGGCCATTTATTTCCAGCGGGTGTCAAATCTAGCCCTCTTTGCCCGCTCAATTCCGAGAGATCGACATGCTTGGAGTCCATTTTCAATATTCAAGCTGTTTGGCTGTTGTGCACAGTAGCTTTGCCCATGGCAGGTCATGCTTAGTTGATTCTGGCTGTCGCTCCGCAATGAGAATGCATGGCTGTGCCCAGTCTACTAGCTCCACTTATTGATTTCTATCTAAAACAAGTTCTTTTCCCTCTCACATGCAGACACACCAGCAAACGACACGCGTCACGCTCCTGTGATCTCTATATCCATATATGTGCCGGAGGACAGTGTGATGGCTGCTGCAGAAGGGCAAATCGTTCACCTTCATTCACTGATCAGTGCTAGATAGCCATTTAGGTGTAAGGTTTTTGCATGATTGCATTTCTAATGTAAACAGCACGTACACTATTATTTTAAATATGACGTTACATAAAAGTGACATTATAAAATGTCTACAAATAATAAAGTGATTCACATTCATTTAAATAAGTTAAGATCCCGTTATGTAACATATTGGGTGAAACCTTTCAAGTGTTAAAAACAAGTGTTAGTTTCACGCCAAAAAAAAAAAAAAAGAGAGATTTTCACAATTTAATTTGTGATGATCCCCTATAATCTTCATTATGGTGAGTATGGTGAATTATATCATTTGTTTTTATATAACGCATTATTTAAATTGTGAAGTATTTGTAAATCATGGTAGTATTTGTTGCACTGCCTTTAATTTGTGCAGTTTTAATAAAAAATATTATAATAATGAGAACTTGAAGAGAATTATTATAATCCAGGAATTTATTGACAATATTTTCAGGAATTTCTGAATTTGTTTTTTTTTTTTGTTTTTTTTTTTTAAATACATTTTGCCATCATATACTTCAATCCATGCATATTCCATAAAATATAACACATTTAAATAAATATAAATAATAAATAAAGGCTTCTGTAAGATTGGAAATGTATTGTCTTGCCCCAGAAATACATTTTGGTACACGTTTTGGTACGTTTTAGTTTTTTTTTGCTTTATGGATTGCAGTAACAAGCAGATATTCAACAGGTAATGGCATTCTGGGGTATTAATCTGTCTTCCATCTTGGTACAATGCAAGTTGAATTAAAGATATACCTGTGCATAAATTACAGATGAAACATTCAGACAAGCCTCTGAAAACCCATCATTCCAACCTTTTTTAGTTAAAACCATTGCAGTTACATGCATTTCTGTGGATTTCAGTTTATTAAATTCTACCTCCACAAATTTAGCTCAAATCAAATTAACTACAAATCAATCAAATTCAGGACTTGCATTCTCACTTCAAGTCTTTTCATACGAAATGCAGCTTCTTACGAAAAGTGATCTTGTTTTAAAAGTGTTTTTTCCTGGATTAAGAAAATGATTTGTTCCAGTGCAAACAACAACTTTTCATTTACTGCACAGAAATGAAGCAGAAGAAAGAAAAAGAACGACGAGAAGCCTACTTAACATGAGGACAGGAAGTGAGTAATTTGTTCTCTCATTTGAGAACCAGTTTTCAGTGTCACATGATCCTTCAGAAATCATTCTAATATGCTGAATGATATGGTTTCCACCAAAATATAAAGAGCAAAAACTGTTTTAACATTGATAATAACAATGGTAACAATTTCTTTTAAGGGCCAATTGTCACTATTAACTAGTATCTTATTAGCATGCATATTACTAGCATATTGGCTGGTTATTAGTACTTATAAAGCAAATATTAATGCCTTATTCTGTATGACCATATTCTACATCCCTTAACCCGACCCAGTACCTAAACTTAACAACTACCTTACTAACTATTAATAAGCAGCAAATTAGGAGTTTATTGAGGGGAATTTTTAGAATATGTGAATATTTCCTAATCTAAAATTACTATGATAATAAATGTTTTTTGAGCAGCAAATCAGCATATTAGAATGATTTCTGAATGATCACTGACACTAGTGTTAATTTCGCTGACGAATCATTTTCATCATAATTGTCGTCAACGACATTTTTTTCACTGACGACAACAAGACGATAACGAACTAAAACTCTTTTTGAATAACAAAAACTATGACGTAAATCTATTGACATTTTCGTCAACGAATAAAAACGAGATGAAAATGTTAGGGAGGTACGATTTGGGAAGAGATTCATTCAGAACGAATCTGCTGCGTGGTTCGGAGGTTAGATGCGTACATATGAACCGGCGGGACATACACTTGCTGCACGTCGCATAAAACGATTAAAAAAATTTCAATATGTGGGAGTAAGAAAAGAGCAGACATATGGATGAGTCTAACGACGCAAGAGAGAACTCAATTCGGTCTGGTTTTCTGAGCGCAGACACTGAAGCACACACACAGAAAGCGCCTCTCACAGCGCGCGAGTACTCTTTCGCGTCGCATGAATGGATAATTACACACAGAATGATATTGAATTGCCAGTTTTGGTGAGTATTCACGTAAACACAGTTGATTACGTCTTAAGTGAACGTAAACAGCAGGGAGAACGTGTATCAGTACACTGCATCCATTGCAGCTGTGCATTTGGTTTTAAAGAGACAGCAGCCTAATTTAGTTGCTATTGTCCGAGTCATTGATGTTAATCAAGCAACAACAGAAATACAGAAAATCACGCACTGCTCTTGACTGAAAAACTTTAGTAGCCTTAAAGATTAATCTAAATGTGTTTATAGAACCGACTCACGAAATCATCTCATCGACTTACAATGTTTAAACTTTCAATAAGTCAGACGTTCACTTAGATCATGTTAAACAAGTGCAATTTAACCACAATGAACAACGTTTTTCCCTGAGGTACTTACTCTTGAAGAGAGCCGCGTCGCCGCCTTCTGCCGTTCTCAAATATGGCGCCTCCTCTCGCGTGGCCTCATGGGATAGTAAAGTGTCCATCGCATGCATGCTACGGAATTCGGGCGGAAGTAGTAGGTCATCCGGGTACTTCTCGCCTACTGTTTTTCGAATACTATGAATTCGGACGTACTACTCGCCTCGCATACTGTTTTTCGCCTACTATATAGTATGGAAGTATGCGATTTCGGACGCAGCTTATGACTAAAACTAAATCAAAGTTTGTTGTCAAAATTAACACTGACTGACACCAAAGACTGATGCTGAAAATTCAGCTTTGCATCACAGGAATAAATTATATATTAAAATATATTCACATAGAAAACTTTTTTTTTTATTGTAAAAAATTGTTCACATTATTACTGTTTTTACTCTATTTTTGATTAAATAAATGCAGCCTTGTTGAACATAAGAGACTTTTTCCAAAAAAAAATTTTTTTTTTAAACTTAATAAAGCCAAACTTAAATGCAAACTATCATAACTCTTTGAACCAAAAGTACATGGACATTTAAGCTACACTTAAAATGTAGTTGCATTAGCTGTCAAAACCAAAGAGCATCTGCAAACAAATGCATAATCAGAACAATTTTTGGTTACACTTTATTTTAAGGTGTCCTTGTTACAGTGTAACTATTCATTTATATACTGAGTAATATTAATTAGCTACATGTACTTGCTATATGGTTAAGGTAAGGATTAGGGTTACGTACATGTAATGATGCATCATTTATTGTTATTATAATAGTAAGTGCATGTGACCTGTGTAACAAGGACACCTTAAAATAAAGTGTTACCCAATTTTTTTATGACTATAATTTTTAGTGAATGGATTCGTGCAGGCGCATCAGAGGAATCGCAGGTGTAATTTAACCACATGTTGCATTTACATTTGACAACAATATTTATCTTCATTTTGAACAGTATATCATGAATGTTGAAATGTTTTACGTGAAGAGTGTGCTTGCTTGTGTTCTCTAGTGTGATAGTTCGTATGGCAAATAAGTTCAGACTTAGTGTTGCTTGTGTCGCATCTACATGACGTCAACACGAACTCAACCTGTGCTTTCTGTATAAACTGCGTGTTATGTATAAACTTAAGCATGCAAAACGGCGTGACCGGTTAAAAGCAGTCGCAGCAATAACGTTAGCCTCTGGATCTATAGGCTGCCACCGGAGCACATCCATTTTTAATTCGCCCTCTCATTCCATCCCCGTCTCTTCCTCATTCCTCGCCCAGGCCTCTGTTTAGAACCTAATTATCCATTGCCTTCTGTTCGAGACTCTCTTAAACGTGATAAAAAACAGTCCCTTCCAAAGCAAACTAGTTCTTAATTTTCCCTGACAGGCTCCTTTAAACATGTGGGCAGAATGCACAGTCTAATTGAAAGCACATTCCTATTCCAAACAAATTAAGCACAATTAAGGCCTCTGAGTTATGAGGATCTATCATGATGAGATGTTTTTGTAAAAATCACCACATTTAGATCAAAGTCGGCCAACCTTTTCCTTAATAGCCTCATTAGAGTCCTCTGCAATGGGCTTCATAAATACAGGGCCAGCGTGTTTCATTTGGGAATTACTCTAAAAGAGGACCCTAAAACGAATTGTTTCCACATTTCCATAAAAGCTTCATCTGTTTTAGGTAGAAACATGACGAGATATATATATATTTTTTTAGCTTTCTGTCCCTCTGTGGCATATAATTCAGTGCTCGTTTTATCTAAACCAGGATTTATTCGTTCTTTCGAGAGCGTCGTAGGATGTCACTGAAACGGCCAGACGAAAATGAAAAACGAAAGCAGTGCAAACATTCTTAACAGGCCATAACAATGACCTCTGCACATCATCAAGAACCGACGCAAACAAATCAGTCGTATCGCGACATCATCTCTAAACTTTTGTTTGGTCTAAAGTACTTAAAGTGATTCATGGATAGAACAAAACCACGGCAGAGGAAAACACAGCTTGCGTTCTCTGGCTAAATTGCCACTTGAGCTCAGCTCTGGTTTAATTCAGCTTCTTATATGTGCAAGCAGACTTTATATCCGACATGTTTTTCCAATTTTGAGGAGCACTTTATCGGTTAGATGCAGATGGGAGAGAGAGACTGCTGAACGTGCAGACAGATAGCTGCTTTAGAGCATTTACAGCTGTTCTTATAGCACTGGCTATAATTCAGTTATACAAATTATTTATGATTTTTCTAAACAAAGACATCTATATAGTCTTGTCGGCGAGCAGATTAAAATGCAAAACATTAAGGTCAACAGGAAATTTAAAAGGCTCTGTTTACCTAAAAAAAAAATTGGTGATAAAACAATTTTCACAAATAATTGCAAAGAAATGGCAAGTAACACACTGACTTAAATGTGAAAATGTGAATGCATTTTTTTGCAGAGTACTTTCTAAGTAAGTCGGGGGACTTGGGAAGTCGTGGCCTAATGGTTAGAGAGTCGGACTCGTAACCCGGGTTCGAGTCTCGTACCGGCAGGGATTGTAGGTGGGGGGAGTGAATGTACAGTGCTCTCTCCCACCTTCAATACCACGACTGAGGTGCCCTTGAGCAAAGCACCGAACCCCCAACTTCTCCCCGGGTGCTGCAGCAAAAATGGCTGCCCACTGCTCCGGGTGTGTGTTCACTGCTGTGTGTGTGCACTTAGAATGGGATAAATGCAGAGCATTTAGAGAGTATGGGTCATTTTCAACCAGAAGATTGCACAGAACACTTTACTAGCGACTATGATGAGCTGTGGCATCAAAGTCCATATACAGTAAGTATAAGACTCGGACACTGGTGAGACATCTTTGATGTAATGACGTACAATACGATATGGAATATCATGTTTCACTCAGAACTTCCAGCCTTAAACTGTTCTGAAAAGTAATACTTAGTTATGCAAAAGAAACTTTCTTGTGCACAACATAAAAACCATTATGCAGCCTGTTTTAACCATAGACATCTGAAATGTATTGTCCTGTGACTGTTGTTGTAATAACTCCACATATTAAAGCATTTATACTTCACTGACTTTTTTTTTCTTCCATTTCTGTCATGTTAACTTTTCCTCATTACCACTAAACTCATGCAATATCTTTGTGAAAATGTTGATCTTTGGTTTTGATTAGCCTAGATATTGCCAAAACTGACATTTGCAACATTTACATATATTCAATTCAGAGTTCATCTCTGTAAAGTGTCTTTATACCATATTACAGAAGTGTGCAGTTCGATGAACCCTATGACAAATGCATGAGTTTTTCCTTATTTTATGTTTTTTTTTCTACTATATAGTCTGATTCAGTGGCAGTATTGCAAAACTAAAAAAAGGCAATAAAGCACAGATTTGCCATAACTAATCATAATCATACTAAAATGTTTATGAAGGGTACATTTAAACTGCTTTATTTTACTGAAATTGTTATAAAAGTGCAGAATTTGTTTTTAAATATTTTATATTATTGTCATTAATAATATTTTTGTATTATTATTATTTATGAATATTTAACCTTGGTTTTGACAGAGAAGAAAAATATACAGTTTTGTTTTTGCAACTCAATATTGCAATCAGCATAAAATACACAGGATTAACAAATATTAGGTAGAATTCATTTCAGTTTGATAGTACTATATTAGTAGTATTTTCTAAACTGAAATTTATTTTTATTTGTATTATTTTATCTATTTTTATATATATATATATCGTTTTTTTTTTTTTGGGGGGGGGGGGGGGGGGGAGAGTTGATACAA
>NW_015505387.1:1287595-1290434 GCF_001515645.1 Sinocyclocheilus grahami | reverse complement strand
GGGGGTGCAATTATACTGAACTTGTCACAGTGCATTCTGGGAAGCAGCCTAATGGTGTATACAGCATGTCGAACATTATCATATGACCAAACTGGAAAACTGGTCTCATCGTATCCACTTGTCAGAGAAAATGTTAGCAGCAGTATGAACAGACAGCATTTTGTTCGCTTTCAATATCCAAATGTTAGTGAGAAGGCAAATAAGACACTTTTAAGACACTTTCTGCATATGTGATGGACATCGGTTATGATCAATCTTTGGTAGCTCCTTTGAAGGCATCTTGTGTAAAACAGCTCCATATTTAACAAAGCACATACAAAAGCCTTGAATTGACTGTTTAGATCAGTCTTCGTTTTGCGAGTGCACATCTGATGCCTTGAAATGCTGTCTGTGTAGGCAACTCGCTAGGATTTGGCACAGAGCTTATGTTCTGAAATGGCAGTGCTGCAATCGCAGCGCAGTCAGTCATTAAACTGAGAGACTGTGCCAAGTCATGGCTGGAAGGAAGTCTATAAGTCACCCACATTCAAGACAGGAAGATGACTGATGGTATGAGAGCAGCCAGAGCCCCCACGCTGGGTTTATTGCCCCCAAAGTGCCCCTTACCACATATGTCCCCCATCCCGCAATGACAGCACTAATAGAATATGCATAGCCCTATTAGCATACAAGCTAATGGTGCCCCAGAGGGAGGGCAAAGACATCAGACTTTAAGTAGAAATCAAAACATGGAAGAGAGAGAGGACGGGGAATTCAAAGGACACCAACACCTTAAGAAAACCGAGCCTGAGGCGCGAGACAGGATCTAATGCTCTTATCAAGAGCCCATCGCTCTTGCTGATGATACGCATGTATGCCACTGCAGTGGGAAAAAATGCATGAGGGACATTGATGGAAAAACTACATTATCAGGGGGGGAAAAAAGGTACAAAAGCTGTCACTGGGACAGTACCTTTTCAAGTAGTACACTTTTTTACCTTTTAGGTGCTAATATGTAGACTTTAGGTACTCATATTTACCTTTAAGGTATGCACCAATATGCACCCTTCAGGGGTAAATAAAGGTACAAAGGTGCCCTTGGAAAAAAGATACCGTCCCAGTGACAGCTTTTGTACCTTTTTTGTCTGAGAGTGTACTGGGATACTCGTAATTTTAAAGGGCTAATTCAATCAAAAATTAAAACTGACTCACCCAAGTCAATCCAAACTCATTTAAATGTCTTTCTTTTTAGGTGAACTACTAGTTGCAGTAGATTCACTTAGAAAACTTAGGTAGTTAATGGGAAAAATGTTTTCTTGGTGTGTGTGTGTGTATATACTGTATATATATTAGTGCTGTCAAACAATTAATCGCGATTAATCGCATCCAAAATAAAAGTTTTTGTTTACATAATATATGTGTGTGTACTGTGTATATTTATTAAATATATATTAGTCAAAAAGTCAAAATTAGCGTGTTAACGCAGACGATAATTTTTTTCAGTTTAACGCGTTAAAAATATTTAACGCAATTAATGCAGGGGCGAGGCTGGGGTTGGTCACCCCACTCACAACTGCTGCTTCTGTCACTTTTTCTCTTGACAAGAAGTGCATTTATTCAGTCGCAGAACGACTGAGAATGGGAGACGTTTCAGACGCGCGCTCCTCTTCACTTAAGCGCTAGGCTCGAGTCAAGCGAGAGCGGAAACGGTACTGTGCTCGCTGTAGCCTGTGTCCTTTCATATCAAAGCACGAAATAAACTACGTGCATGAAATGCCGTGGTTAGTTAAGTCATGAAATTACCAAAAAGGTGATTAAAGCGGCCTTAAAATTGTGCATGCATGTAATATATTTTATGTGAGTCACATTTAAGAACATGTCTCTGAAATGGTTTTCAAAACTGTCCTGGAGCAGCCCAGCACTGTCTCCCTCATCTAACACACCCCATTTAACTCGTCAGCTCATTAATAAAGATTTCAAGACCTGAAGTGGGTCAGAAAAGGTAAAACGAGTTCTCATAAAGAAATAACAGCCAAAATAACATAATAACCAGCTGCTGTGATGTCTATTAATCAAAGGACGAAGAAAAAAAGAGGGAAAATTTACTTTTATAGCTTTAAGGATTCATCTATATTTAATATAGAATTTAGTGTTTGATCATTTCAATTTAAATTTCTGTATATTTTTGCTGAAGGGCACAGGTAAATATGACGTTTATTATAATGGGTTTATGTGAACATTGTTTTAAGTTCACTTAAATTAGAAGTTATTTTTAAAGTCTAATAAATGTTAAAATTGATAGCTCTGAATTATACTGTAATGTTGAATGGCTATAGTAAATGGTTAAATATAAGGGGAGGGGGGGGCAATTTTATAGAGAAATCAGTACTGGTATCATTGATACTGGCCTTCAGTCATAAAAGATGCCATTAAACAAATATTTAAAAATATACTGTCTTTATGTTGCTTGTACATTAATTTGAAGATTGAATGTGAAATAATTGCAATATAAAAGTATATTTAAAAAATGTAATGTTAGGTGGAATTAATCGCGATTAATCGCGATTAATTTCAGAAAAATGTGCGATTGATTAGTTAATTTTTTTTTATCGATTGACAGCACTAATATATATATATATATATATATATATACACACACATGCATGTATATACAGTATTTAAGAAAAATATGTTAGGTTTTTATATTAAATATATTTATATATAATATAACATATGAATATAAATATATACATGTAAATATTTTCAAAATATATACTTTATGTGTGTGTATTTTATATACATAAAAATATTCACAGTACACACACATATATTATGTAAACAAAAACTTTTATTTTGGATG
>NW_015505387.1:1272535-1287411 GCF_001515645.1 Sinocyclocheilus grahami | reverse complement strand
TCGCGATTTCGCGATTAATCGATTGACAGCACTAATATATATATATATATATATATATATATATATATATATATATATATATATATATAAAATGCAACTGGAACCTGAATGTGTTTTTAGTGTCCAGTACTACTTTGCATGTCAAGAAGCATTTTTAACAGATTTGTGGCGACATGAAACTCACAGCTGAATTGTCCAGAGGGCTTGTCTACGCAGATTTGTATATCTGATCTTCAGTCCAGTAAATGTACTCAAATATTTTGGCTGTCACCTCAGATTTACACAATGCGTTCTCTTTGAACCTCAGTACCCCAATGTGATAAATAACCAACAGCCAATAGAACTAAAAACAGTGAACAGGAGAAAGCGATGTTTTTTCACAAAAGTGCAGCGTAAGACTAATGATGGAGTAATTTAGTCACGTTGTAGGAATATTGTGAAATAGATCTCTCTGATCACCAGAAGAAAACAAATAAGTATATGCAACTATCCATATTGGCAACTAACAATACTGAATCCCAAGGTTTGAACTATTAAATGTAGTTTAACCTTTAATTCATACTTACAAAATATTCCCCTTTTCATAACAAGCTTATTGCAACAACAACTAAGATTTCTATTAGCACAGATTTCATGTGAGATTGTTTCTATTTAATGTTAAATTCCGATACATTCTTTGCTAATCTTTATTAATATAATCTATATATAATTATTCTGTTCACTGCCTTTTAAAAGGTTTTAGTTTTGTTTAAAGTCATCTCTTATGCTCATCAAGGCTACATTTATTTGATCAAAAATACAGAGAAAAAAAACACAAATATCGTGAAATATGATTACAATTTAAAATAATGGTTTTCTATTTTAGTACACTGTAAAATATGATTTATTTGTTATGAGATGAATTTTCACCACCCATGACTCTAGTCTTCAGTCCTTACTATCACTTTTTAAAGTACAACAGTACCAAAAAATTAATAAATAAGCTGCAAAAACAACACTGATAATAAATCAGCATATTAGAATGATTTCTGAAGGATCATGTGACACTGAAGACTGGAGTAATGATGCTGAAAATTCAGTTTTACATCACAGGAATAAATAACAGAAAGGAGCATATTAAAATAAAAAAGCGTTATTTAAAATCGCAATAATATTTTACAATACTACTGTTTTTTTTGTTTTTTTTATCAAATAAATACAGCCTTGATGAGCATAAGAAACTTCTTTAAAAACATTACAAATTTTACAAACTTTTGAATGGCAGTGTATACTGTAGATACAATATAAGTCAGTAGATAAAATGTCAATGCCTCAACAATCAGATGCATGAAATGTCAGTTTAAGCAAATACACTTTATGGTTCTAGAAATTGTATAAACTCAGTTGTCGACTTGGAATGTGTCCAAGCACTCAGGCAAATTACTGCCCTAAATCTGTAGATTCTAGGAGGTCTTGAACCCACAATCAAAAGCGCTTGACTTTCACATTCACAATATTAGTTGAAAATAAATTCAAGTAGTATGGGCCGCTCTGTAAATGTCTGGGCTTCCCTCTGGTCCATACAGATGGTTTGGCAGAGTGACAAAGCAAACTGGACCTGGGCCCAGACTCCAACCTCTATTTCATGGTGGCTTAGCACTCTCGCCTTCACTAGATTACAGTCACAGCGCTTCAAGAGCACCAGGCCAAAATCAAATCATTTACATAGGGCCCATCTGCTAGAATGACAGTAGTCGGAGCTGGTGAGTAATGATCAGCTGTGAAAACGATGGTTGTGGTTGCGTATGGCTGGTCATAACACTACGACTGATGGTGACAGGAGGTGCTAATATAGCCAATGATCAGGTGATTAGTAGCAAACGTGATTTTAGTGTGTGTATTGGGAAAGTCTGAAGTGAGAAGTGTGATATGGGAAAAATGTGCGTCCAAGTACAGTGATTTCACACTCAAACACTGTAGAGGCTATAGGAAACTGTAACGCTCAGTCTCAGTCCAGGCATCATTATGGAGTCAGATCAGTCTGAATACAAATATATTCAAAAAACACAAATGCAAACACACAACTTGCAAATCATAGCCCACACTTTATGGATGTAATCTTACATGACTTGTTTCTGCCACTGTTGTGGCCTGTGCATTAAAAACGTATAGCAGTATTATGCAGGATGGTAATGAGAATGAGATTTTTTGCAATACTCAAATCACATTTTAGGGGATGTGTTTAAATGTCATGAAAATACATTATACAATACAGTAATTATTTTAAAGGGTTAGTTCACCCAAATATGAAAATTCTGTCATTAATTACTCACCCTCGTGTTGTTCGAAACCCGTTAGACCTTCGTTCATCTTCGTTCACAATTTAAGATATTTTTGATGAAATCTGAGGGCTCTCTGACCCTTCCATATACAGCAAGGTAACTACCACGTTCAAGGTCCAGAAAAGTACCAAGATGATCGACAAAGTAGTCCGTGTGACATCAGTGGTTCAACTGTAAAGTTACGAAGCTACGTGAATACTTTTGTGCGCAAAGAAAACAAAAATGATGACTTTATTCCACATTTTCGTCTCTACTGCGTCACTTTGGATGCGCGTCCACGACAGTATCATGACGCGAGCGTGTGGCGGCGCCGGATCTGTGTCGCTGCCACACGCTCACTTCATGATATTGTCGTGAACGCGCATCCAAAGTGACGCAGTAGAGACGAAAATGTGGAATAAAGTCGTTTTCTTCGTTTTCACCCACAACACGAGGGTGAGTAATTACTGACAGAATTTTCATTTTTGGGTGAACTATCCCTTTAAGGAGCTATTTCTACCTGAACTGACGCTTAAGCATTATTGTCGGTGGTGTTAACCTATAGGTTGGTCATATTAAATAATATTTTTTATTAAACTGTACTACCTGAGGCATGAATAGGGTACAGAAGTAGCATTAATTTTGTTTCTTTTTCAACAAATATTTGTTGAAAGGATGCATTTCAGATAATGTTCATTATCAGGATTATAATATTTAACTCAATTATGTAAACTGAAATAAAATACAATAAAATAAATTCTCAAACCAATTCTCACTAGGAACTAGTATGCATATTACTGGCGTTTACTGTGTTCCTGTTGTATTGCACAACACCTGCTGCTATTGCGGTAAGATACAGGTAAAGTTAGGGACAGGTTTAGTGCTATGGTCAAGTTTAAGAGCTAAGAGTAGGAATAAGGTCAATACTTCAATTAGATGTAACCACAGAAATTAATTACAGGTGTAATTATAGGTTTGTTTGTTTTGTTGTGCAATGTGAAACATGTAAGTGCAATGTAAAATATGTACTGTATGTACACAATAAGTGCATTGTATCAAATTATGAAGTATTGTGTTAGTAAACATAGTAGTTAATGACACTTCATATAAAAAAGGATCTAAGCGGTTCACACGCTGTCTGACCAGTATACACTGAGGATATGCTACAGTATATATAACGTCATGATAGAAGACACCAGCAAAGGAATTTTTGCCAAATTTCCACATTTCAGTACATTTACTGTATTGTACTCTTACAAAACTGAAGGACCGAAGAGCCAATGTCAATTTTCTGCTTGGAATGTTTGGATAATTAAATGAGAACGGATATGAGAGAGCGTTTCAAATGTGTGTATGTGTGGTTTGTGCACACTGTGCCATGCTGTTCAGGGGGTAACGCGAGTTTGACTTCAGCTCACAATGTGTCAGCATCTCACAAATAGAAAAACAATAACACTTTAGTTTAGGGACCAGTTCTTACTATTAAGCTGCTTATTAGCATGCATATTACCAGATTATTGGCTGTTTATTAACACTTATGAAGCACAAATTCTGCTTGACCATAATCATCACCCCATACTTAAACTTAACAGCTACCTTACTAACTATTAATAAGCAGTAATTAGGAGTTTATTGATGGAAAAGTCAGTGTTACTAGTTAATAGTGAGAGTGACCGGAGAAAAAAAAAGCGGTAATCTATACAACTAAAAAAACCTAATATTTGGAATTTTTAAAACCATAAGCCATTGCTTAAAGCAAATTGTCCAATGCAGGTTTATGAGTTTGTGCTTGCCGATTACAAATTGCATGATGAAAATTGTAAAAAAACACTTTTGATTACTATTTTAATTACTTTTGACCAAACTCTTTTATCACTCTTTTATCTCATAGATATCTATATGTGTTATATATATATATATATATATATATATATATATATATATATATATATATATATATATATATATATATACATAAAATTATTAAACACAATATATAGACATTTCTTAACCTGCAAAAAGAAGAATTAGGGAGAATGAATAAATTATGATATAATAATTCATGATATATATAATTTACTGTCATTGCTTGAATAATATGTAATCATGCAATCCCTAAAATTCAGCATTTAAAAATGAAATGTCTTCGTTCATTTTTGGAATCTAGATCACGTAATCCAGATTACAAGAAAGAAAGTCATAAACATCTGGGACGGCATTAGATGTAAGTGATGAGAATTTTCGTTTTCGAGTGGAGAATCCCTCTAAGGTTGCACTTTTTTCTGAGTTTCCTCTGCATATGAATATTTTACATAAAAAAAACATAATCTAAAAGATCCTTTATTGCAAACAAACATTGCAACACCCAACTTTTTTGAGATGTGTTGATGCCATGAAATTTAAAATCAACTTATTTTTCCCTTAAAATGATACATTTTCTCAGTTTAAACATTTGATATGTCATCTATGTTGTATTTTGAATCAAATATTGAAATTTGAAACTTCCACATCATTGCATTCTGTTTTTATTCACAATTTGTACAGTGTCCCAACTTTTTTGGAGTCGGGTTTGTATAATGATTTACATATTATATAATTTATATACTAATTTATTCTCATCCTATGATGACTAGTCACTGTGTTGTAACATTGTTATAACAACGTTAATTATAATTTGTTGCTCACTCTCAGTGAGGACGGGGTGGAGAGGGTCCTGTTTTGTGCTCTGCCATGCTTCAGTCGCATGCAAGATTGAGTGTAGGTGTACAAAAAGGGAGCTGTTGTTGATTACTCATTACTTAACCTGTAATGCGTTCCAACCCCCTTTGTCTGCACGCCACTCCTCTCTTCCCTCCCTCCACTCTTTCATTCTTCTCCCAAATAAATGGAAAAATATTCCTTGCCCCAGGGTAGCGCTGAACTTCTCACTCTCTGCATCCAATTTAGAACCACTACTCCCTGTGACGTAACCCAACAGTCCCACCTCAGAGGAGAGGCCACAGAGGGAGAGAATGCATCCCAGACACTTCTTAACCCTGCTATTTAAAGTCCAGTAACTCCTTATGAACATTGCCGTTTGGAGCAATTAATGCTGGTTAGCATCTGTTTCCCAGAGAATGCAAATGAGAGGCCGCCTCGAGCTTTCGACTCAATCAGCGCCCGCTTCAGCTGATTGGCTCCTGGAATACTTTAAACTTGCGGTTTCTCTTTTACATCTGCTTCTTTGATTTGACGTCCGATGTTATCGCATAATGATTGATGTTATCTCATAAATGCCATATTGCATGAATGAAGAGGGAAAAATGTATTTCATATGGTCACACGTTTTGCCTTCTGAAGAATGTAAACCTCTGGGAAATTTTCTCCAGGCTTTTTTCCCATGCAAAAGTGACACCGTGATGTTGTTGGTTGCTGCCAGCATGCTATTAACGTGTTCTGAATTGTTTTTGGCATGTTGCTATGCATATGCAAAGGTTTTCAGGTCAAAAGAGTCCAATCCTAAGTGCTAGACACTGTAATGCTCTGGTCCCTCCTTCAGTGTAAGTCTGCAGGGTTTCATTTCCAACACAGTGAAAATCGTAAGTCTGATCCAAGGTTTGCATGGGCTAATTAACTATCCTGCTGGTAGATGCTGTAATTACACCATCTGGTAGCAAAGAGAATGTTTATCCATTAATGACCATTCATAAGTAGATAGATATATTGGTAGATGAGCACTTTGAATTTTGCACACCCTCACCAGTATATTACATGTATCTACTAACAATGTGCAATAGTTAATTCAAGTTTTACTAGGGGCAAAATAATTCAGTACGGTGAAAATTGCAATTACAACTTGTGGACATACTGTGCATACTTTGAGAAATATGGGGGAAAAAATACTTACAATAAGGTTTCCTTTGTTAATACTAGTTAAACTAACACTGAAAAATACTTTAGTTTGGGAAACACTGTTCACGATTAGCATGCATATTACAAGCATATTTGCTGTTTATTAGTACTTATAAAGCATGTATTAATGCATTATTCTGCATGGCCATATTCTAGATATATTGAACCTAGCCAATACTTAAACTTAACTTAACTTACTTACTATTAATAAGAAGCAAATTTGGAGTTTACTGAGGGAAAACTCTTAGTTAATGGTGAACATGTGCTCCCTAATCTAAAGTGTTACCAAATAGATTGTTAATTTGAACATTTACTAATACATGGTTAAAATGATTGTATCTGTTAATATTATGTCATTGACCTGAGCCAACATGAACTAAGAATGTATTTGTATTAACTAATATTTACAACGATTAATAAATGCTGTATCACATGTATTACTCATTCTTAGTTAATGCATTAACCAATGTAACTCATAAGACCCAAAATCTTTTTCAGAATATAATACTTTTTTTCACTCTTTGTCGAGAATATTTGTTTTTATTTAATATCAGCATAACAATTTGAATGAAGAATTTGGTAACACTTTATTTTAAGGTGTCCTTACATGTACTTATTATTATAATAACAATTAATTATGCATGATTTCACACAAGTAACCCTAATACAAACCCTAATTCTAAACCTAACCATATAGTAAGTACATGTAGTTATTTAATATTACTGAGTACTTAAATGTATAATTACACTGTAACAAGGACACCTTAAAATAAAGTGTAACCAACAATTTTTATATAGTTAAAAAAAATGTAAGTACTAAAATCTATGCATAATGCCATTGCAAAGTAGAAATAATAAATGCTGAAGGCATGGTAAAAAATTAAATGTGACGTTCTTACAACAAAAAAGATAAAATTCTAATCTTTTTTCATCTAATCTAGGACATAAAAGAAACTGAAGCAAGTGCCATTGAGATGAATGGAAATGCTAACAGATAACTGTCTCCAAGTTTTATAGACTTACTTGCTCTGGTCGCTTTAAAAATAATAATAATAGAGCTTCTCTCTCTGAAATATAATTCATGGGACTAATTATGCTAAAGTTTGATAACTGACCTAACTTAACTAAACTGACAAACAAAACTTGTTTATGGTTGCTCGTTTGTAAATTAGCTAATAAAACTGAAAATGTTCATTTTCAGAATCCATTCACAGTAGGCATGTAGTTGAGGTTCAGTACCTCAGAACAAGGTCATCACAATGAGAAAGCACTTTATCAGACGCTCGGGCAACCTTGACTGCTCCGGCGTTCTGGATAGTTCAGCACAGGAGTCCTGGCGGATTGAAGCAGGAGTGACTGCAATCTCAGGCATGACTTCATGCCAACTTGTCACACTTTGCAGGCCGCATTCTCTTTAAATTGGCACAAACACACTGGATACAACGCAGATGGAAACCATCATCAATGCCGTGCTTCAGAGCCAATGCATATTGAATACGCTTTGACATAATCAAGGGGTTCTGCGAGTTCCCATCATTACGGTTTGCTTTGTTTTCTTCAGCCCTAAAATGGGTCTCAATCACTCTGTGTGTCAAAAGGGAGGAGCGGCGAAGCCTGGAAACGTGTAATGACAAAGATGACGATGATGATGATGATGATGAAGTATCTGTATGAGACTTAAAGCAGGGCCGTTTCATTAGGGAGTGTGGTCCACACTCACTCACACTCACACACACACACACACACACACACACACACACACACTCTCACACACACACACAACAGACAACAGACATCATGTATAATAAGGAACAAAACATCCTGACATGTAACACGTAAAATTGATGACAACATCATAACAGTAGAGTTACTCCGCTTCTTCTTTGGTCTGAGTCGCGGTCTGGTCCTGACCCTGGAAACAGACCAAACAGACTCCCAGCAGCCCTCACGAGCTCTTTACGGCTCAGCGCTGTAACACACATTGGCTTTTTCATCGTCTGTCAAAGACTCATAATCCGCCTGCTCTCTATCCCTGATCCCTCACTGTGAGGAAAGAAACAGCTCTATTAGACGCGGGTGGTGAAGAGAAACTCTAATAAAACAAGACTGCATTACAATGAGAGAGAGAACATTGGAGCACAGAGCTGAAATATGGCTTGGAGATGAAGAATAAAAGAAGATAGATAGATAGATAGATAGATAGATAGATAGATAGATAGATAGATAGATAGATAGATAGATAGATAGATAGATAGATAGATAGATAGATAGATAGATAGATAGATGTGACGCTTCTCCGTTAGACTGTTAATGGTTTAATAATATGTCTGTTTTTTAACACTTGTAGTTAGGCTGGATCACATTTCTCACTTCGGTTAGAGGGCTAAAAAAGACATACAGTATACTCATTTCTGCAATGTAAAGTGACACTACATCAAATCAAGCATTTCCATATGTTGGTTGTAGCCACAGTAGTGTGTGTGTGTGTGTGTGTGTGTGTGTGTGTGTGTGTGTGTGAGAGAGAATATATTTGTTGTAGACACAGTAGTGTGTGTGTGTGTGTGTGTGTGTGTGTGTGTGTGTGTGTGTGAGAGAGAGAGAGAGAGAGGCTCAGATAGCCCATATGACGGCTTATGGAGCCACCTACTGTGAGGAGTGAAGAGAAACCTTTATACAGCAGACTGACTTCAGTACCGCAGTGTGAGACACACTCATCCTGACTCTTGCCTGCACTTTATATTATGCATAATACATTTTATATGATCTTATATAACTTATGTCATAATATAACTGTGGTGTCATTAGAAATAAACTGGAAAACAATACTTTTAATCCCTATTATAGATATGTTATACTAAATATAAATGTAATAATTATTTTCATATTTAAACAAAATAATTATTTTATGTGACTGAAAAAAGTCAAATAAATACACGTAACATTTTAATGTTTAAAAATCATATTTTCTATTCTGGTCCACTATAATTTTTGGTAACACCTTGGTTTAGGAACCAATTGTCACTATTAACTAGTTGCTTAATAACATTAATGTTACTAGCATATTGGCTGTTTATTAGTACTTATTAAGCACATATTAATGTCTTATTCTGCATGACCATATTCTACATCCTTAATCATGCCCAGTACCTAAATTTAACAATTACCTCACTAACTATTAATAAGCAGCAAATTAGGAGCTTATTGAGGGAAAAGCCATAGCTAAAATAAAGGGTGACCAGATTTTTTAAAATGAAAAATGTAAACAACTTTAAATATCTTCTTTAAGTCTTTTCCCTAAATATGGAGGGTTGCAATGTATATTTAAAAAAAAAAAAAAAAAACGACTTCCTCTCTAGGAATGAAATTAACCACTCCAGCATGGCACAAGGCAGTGGTCTTTTTTTTAGACTTCTGTTGCCAAGCTTGTCTCGGCAAACATAAATTAACCTGAATGTGCTTACCTAAACTGTCAGGGTTAAACGAAGATTGAGCGATGAGGTCGAGCAGGGGAGATTCAGGAGTTTGGGGACCGACGGAGACGCGAACCGGCCCGCACCCCCCTCGCCACTCCGGCCTGGTCCCAAACCCCAAGTTCTCGAAGGAGGGGGTCCAGAAAGCTCCAGTACATTAGCTGGCACAAGCGAGAAGTCAGGAAGTATAGGAGACGCCTCCTGCCTGTCCTGAGAGTGTAACCCAAAACCAGTGACACAGCCAATACATGTCATATTCCCTCAGTACACATGAAGAGTTTATTTTTCAACCTAAAACCTGTCTCTCATGATTACCCTGATTTGTTTAAAACCCAGCTGAATGGTCCTCGACAACAGACCGCTGTTGTAGCCGCAGGGAAAAACAGATACATCCCACACCAAATTACAGAAATTTTCCTTAATTGATAAAACAATGTCTCCGACTATTAATGTTTCTGACGCCGCTAATATGCTAACTACAGCCAATACAATCAAATGTAGGTATAAACGCGTTCAAGATGGTGGATGAAGAATTCCCGTAAAGCAGCAAGCCCCATAATCCCGACCACAGCGAGAGCGAGATTCCTTCTCGGAGCCGGAGGCTGTTTGGAGCTCTTCCAGGTGTGGTTCCTGGCCTAAATAACCCTAGTCAGTGGATGAGCGCTGTTAAATCCCAAATGCTGCCAGCTCTGGGTAAATATCTCAGCCGTCTCTGAGCAGTTCAGCGAAGGAACCGCAAATATTACTTCCATTCTTAAATCTGGGTAATGTCCCAGCGCTGTGGTGAACCGTATTGTAGGAAACATTTTTAAACTGGTACAACTGAAAGGTTTAAATTGGCTATAAAATCTCATTCCCCCTTTTTTTTTTTTCTCCCTCTCTCTTTGGAACAAAAAAACAAAATTCTGTTATCTGCTGAAGTGAAATCTAGAAAAACACAGCGATGCGATACTTACTTAATAGGTCATTTCCAACAGCTGCACACCAGTTTTCACCAGATTTGAGGAATCACGTGCTGTATATAAACATATCAGACGCTCTGGATTCAAATCTATCGCTCGAGTCTAAGCCAACAATTGCGACACTTGCAAATGAATGACTGAATTACAAGTTCATTAGCCGGTAAACTGTGCTAAAGAGTCCTAAATTATAATAACAATAACATACGCACAGAAGAGAATGGAAATACAATGTCTGTGCCTTTAAAGTTTTAAAAGCGTCGCTAACGCCAACTTGGTGAGGGCAGACCCAAAACATTTTTCAGTGTTTGTTCTGTGCAAAAACCCTGCGGTATTAGGGTGCACTAATCTTTAAAAGGTTAATTTATTCATAGAGATTTTGACAGAGATGTATGGGCCAGCCAACATCTCAGGCACCTCTTCCCACAGGGAGACGTCTAACATGAGGACCGGGGGAGGGAGAGAGAAAAAGAGAGAGAAAGAGAGAGAGAGATGGATATAGAAAGAGAGAGGCAAAGGGAAAGTGAGTAGTCGACATACTCTAAACACACAGACATAATTACCTCATCGGTGAAGGCAATGACTTTTAACCTCACAAACGTAAAGCTTCCATTTCTCCCATTTCATCGTAAAAAAATACAGTGTGCATTTACAGTAAGTTCAGTCTGAGCATATTTATCCCGAGCAAAAGCTGTTTCCTGACAAATTTATCTTAAATAAATCTCAGCGGTATTTAGATTTCATCCAAGTACATGCGTTGATTTAAGGGTTATGAAAAAAATATGCTGCATGTCACGTCTCGACTCAGATTTCAATACGCTAAACACACAGAGCGGGTTATGGCGTGCATATCTCCATATAAAGCACTCAGTTTAAACTAAATGATGCAGAAAGGATATAGCGTACAGGGGGTCCCTAGATTTTTTATAGATTTTTTAAAAATGATTTTCTGAAAATAAACAAAGCATTGCTGGACCAAGTTTAAAAAAAAAGAAGAAGAAGAAGGAGGAAAGAAAACTCTGGTAACAGTGTGCATAAAGCTGCTTGAGGGATGATGGAGGTTGCATGAAATAAACTTTCGTGGCACTTCGTATACAACTGTCACAGCAGGGTTCCACATATCTTATGTGTAGCAGTGATGCAAGGATGCATTCACAAATGCTTGACCAACATGTTGCAAATTAACTGTCCCATTGAACATACTACACACTCTTTATTTTCTGTCACTAACTTCAAGGGTAATAGTTACCTTGGAATTTATCAAAAGTCAGCTTGCTATAAACATATAGGCAGTTTAAGCCCAGAATCTGAATATGCATACTTCTCTATATAGTACACGAAAAGCATTATGTGAAATGGGTAGTATGTCCAAATTTGCAGTATTCATGAAATTCGAGTGAAAAAATACCTAGTTGACCTATTACTTTCAAAACTTTAAAGCGCACATCCTATGAACTCTATGAACGGTGAAAAATGACACACCTGACACCATGTGAAAAAGAAGTGTGCTTAATTACATTGAATATACGCTTGTAGTGTACTTTAAATCGTAAAAGTGTTTTTTTTTTTTGTTTGTTTTTTGTTTTCTGCACTTTCGGATAATATTACTTTATTTATAATTTAAATATACATAAGAGAATATATTAGGTACACTTATAAAAAGTGCACTCTTAAATCAAAAGTTTTACCTTAAAGTATTTGTACGTTATGCTTTAAAGGGGTCATGAACTGAGAAATGGTCACTGTACTATTAAAACATCCTGTAAGTTTCAGAACTCAAAACTTTCTCGTTAGTCTAAAAACAGCTTATATTGAAGGCAGTCTGCCGAAACGACAGCTTGTGGAATGTTCTGCTCTATGATGTGATAGTGTGGATAAGCACCGCCTCCACGGAGGAAGATCAACGCCTGCTTCTACATCACTGCCTGACTGTTTAGCCCCGCCCACCGATTTGCAGATGTAGTGTTTACGAGAGAGTCGAACGCACAAACGGCATGTTTAATTGGAAAATACATTAATGCATATCTTAGTTACCATAGCTGTTTGTCAGTACATTCAGCAGTGCACTTTACCATATTTAAGCAGCAATTATAAAATTACATATAATTGTTTACAATAATTATGAAATTACATATAAAGATGTACGTAATTCCTACTTAAGTGTACCAAAAATCACTCTAAAATGCAACTAATTGCATGAAACATAAATTTAAGCTAAAATAGATTGTCAATTAATTGAAAATAAAATGCAATTAAGTGTCTGAATCGATTGCATTCCAATTTAGATTCAATGTTTATTTTTAAGGTTAAGTAATATAGTAAATCTCATAATAGCATGGTGAATGTAGAATATCTGGGCTGTATTCATAAATCGCACATGAATAATACAGAAAGATACTACAGTATATATACTATACTAAATGTACTCTATATTGTAACAATACAAAGCTGGTTGAAAATCAGCAAACTTCTCCTTTAAGAGTGTAAAATTGGAGAAAGCATTTGCAGTGTGTTACTGATCATTCCTGTCTGTGTTTGCCTACTTGCATAGAGTATGTTTCTTGCCATAAAAGTGTGTCTGTATTGATATTGTTGTGTTTGTAAACTGCCATGTAATGCATCCTTTATTTCATATCCTTCAAAGTGTCTTTAAAAAGTAAGACCATTAAAGTGGAGTGTTCATACAAAGGACCTTTTTAATGCGCCTCCTAACTTTTTTAATTACCAACGAAACATCATAATGGGTTCTTAGTTTTTCCATTTGCAGAAGTCATAACTGGCTCGCCAATGGGGACTCGCTAAGCCCACCTGTTGGGCCAATGCCAGGCTGTGCGTGTAATAATTGAGCCATTAGCAGAACAGAGCTACTTTCAGCCATCTGTGCCCAAGCAGAGCCAGATATAAGCAGAAACCTCCTGTACATCCATCCATTTACATTGATTGACTGAAAGCATATCTACTCAATATCAATGACACAGCTCTGATTAAGTCAAAGCAATAACATTAGCACGTAGTCTCTGACAAGCCCCTTTATTCATCACGTGTGATGAATCGCATTTCTCACTGACTACTTGCAAATGTTACATAAACATGTAAGTCACCTTTCTTTTCATTGGGTTTCAAGTAATGACTCGAGGCATCTTGGCAGGAGTATTGCTTCAGACATTGGATGATTGGTTCTGAAAGTCCAACACATGTTGAATCCATTTTAGTTTTTGAAACCCAGCTTTGACTGATAAGATTGGCATGGAAAGTTTGAAATCATGCTAGTGCCATCTTCGATTACAGCTAAACCCTAACATTTGAAGTTACCTCTACCAGTAAGAGCCCTATTCCGGCCGACATCATCCCTCATCCAGCCTATATATGCTGCATGCTCATCAGTTGCAAGTAAAATCCCCAAAAATCAACCCAGGCCCATTGGAAATACATGCTTGTGGCAACGTTTCTGCAACACCGATATTACGAACTTTCGCAGCAGTTTCAAAGTGAAATGTCCAGTGTGCGCATTCAATATGTGACCATGCATGGCTACGTTTTTATTACATTGGTACTGGCACTTATTGTGCCGTTTTTGTAACGGGATGTATTGCAGCGGTTCAGAATTCAAATGTCTGCTGAGTGTCGCTAAAAGGTTAATGCTCTGTCATGTTGTAAAATAACAAACCCACTACACCAAACCTAAATCTAAACCAATCCGATAGGGGTTTGCAGAAATGTAGGTAGAGGCACGCATTTCCAATGAGTCTGGGTAGCCAAAAATACACCCAGCCTTGCCTGATGCACAAACGTAGCACATTATCTTCTATTAGCAACACTTGGACGTGACCCCACGCTCACCCCAGCCAGGGTTCCTCCAGCCAGGGACGCTTCATGCTCTCCTCATGCCGAATTTTTCACCAAGCGCCTCTGTCTCACTTGCCCTGGGCGCATCTAATTGAAAGCGATCTCGAGGCCTAGCGGAGTTCCGTTTCTTTGCTAATCCTCCGCTGGGGGAAGCTCACATGGTCCCAATTACATCGTATACCGGTTTCTCTGACTGCCTCTCTCTTTCTCCTCACTAGCCCTCTCTTTTCGACTGGCCTGTGCAGGAGTTTATGTTATTAACTCTGCACTGCACAGTTCCTGCCTGTCACGGGGCCTGGAGATGTTATCGCCGATGCTCTGCGTATATGGTTACCTTGAAAATATTCCATAAATTAGATTGGGATTGGCAATTCTGGAATATGGAAGGGGAGACAAGGCAGGGGGGGGGG
>NW_015505387.1:1270507-1272286 GCF_001515645.1 Sinocyclocheilus grahami | reverse complement strand
GGGGGGGGGGGGGGGGGAGAAGCTGGGAAGTGCTTAAGGGACTCTTGGAGTTTCTTCCAACAGTCAAGACGAGACAAACGAGTTCTTATTTTTACAGAAATTCCAATAGTCCACTTCTGGAAGAGAGACAGTAACGTGTTTTTTTTTAAAATTTTTATTGAACTTCTGCTCAATGATGGGCCATAATCACATAACTCTGTGTAGGGACTTTTTGTCTTCTAGTTGAAAAAAACCTAAATACAAAAAATAATTTGTTCCTATTGGAAATTTATAGGTGACCAATTTGGAATTTTACTCTAGATATGCTCAACTTCCTCACCATTTACAGAATTTTCCAGCTTTTCACTGTTATACTGTAGGGGGCGCTATTACACATCTTCTGAAATAGTACAGAATCTCCAGCTCAGAACACAAGCAAAGAAGAAGCAGAAACAAGTTAAAGTATGTATGCAGGATATAAGCAGATTCATATGTAAAATAACACCATCATCAAACTTTAAACAGCATATAAATCAAAACTATATAATAATAGATCAAATCAAAATGTTACTGAATAAAATGTCGACCCAGGAAGAGGTATATGACTGTGAATGCTTTGGGGGTGTTGATGGAAGCGATTCATCATTCTGAATCCGATCCAGACGTAGTCTTTTACAAAAAATACGATTTTCTTAGCTTCTTGCTAAATAAAATTGTGCTGAAAAAAAAAGCATGGTTTTTCTTTTGACATATTGCATGTTCAGAAATCCATACAACAACATATTCTGTGGGGCATTAAGCTTTCATCATAATGATTAAAAATGCTGGCGATGGCTGGCAACTTTTAAAAACACTGATGGGGAGAGAGTTAATTGATTCCAGTGGTCCTTAATTGTGGTCTTGGAGTTTCACAGCAATGCATATTTTGAATATATTTAATATCCGAGTCAAATATTTTAGCTCGGAGCCAAATCAGTTGTGTTAAATAGTCAGGTGTGATATAAAATGTGGTGGGGCAGTACCACAACTGAGAACCACTGTGTTAGCATATTGCTAAGCTAACAACATAATAGCCTACTTTACAAGCAGACAAATTCATAGCATACCTACAGTAAATACTGGGTTAAATAGGAGACTGAATTACATATTACTATTGTGACCATCATCTTATATGATATTCTGAGCTTTGATATGCACTGAGCTTGTCGTAATGCGTTCAGGGATTGACTTCTCCTCAAACCATAAATGCAGTGCTGCCCTAGTATTTGGTCAAAATGTGATTGAAGATCAGGAATTTCAGTAGGCTTTGGAACAGGTTTTGTGATGTCAAAACATCTGATACTCTTAATCAACCAACAAAAGTAAGAAAAAAATATTTTATTGTTTATACTGTACAAAAGAAAAAGTACCTGGGGTCCTCTGAATGTGAACATATAACAATTACCATAATCCATGTTCCTATAAATGATATATAAAACACCCATATGCACAAAATATTGCTAAATGCATCCCACTATATAAATTACAGTTCAATAAATGACTCTTTGTCACATTTGTTTCATGATTGCATCAAAGGTAATCTGGATTTTTTTTATATGACATACATTTTCTGAGGAAAAACTGCTTTTTCTGAAAGGTCATCTTTTAAAGGTCATCTCATAAATTAATCTTAATTTCCTAGCAGGAAGAGAATCTCTACTCATAAAGTGCCGCATAAGGCTTAGTCTGGTCTATAATAATTTGATTTGATATGAGAAGACAACATATTTTATATATTTGCAATATATATATATATATATA
>NW_015505387.1:1267750-1270478 GCF_001515645.1 Sinocyclocheilus grahami | reverse complement strand
GGGGTGTGTATGTTTTCTCTGCACACTGTATATATATATATATATATATATATATATATATATATATATATATATATATATTGCAAAGACAATTGACCTAAAACTAACTTTTCCTGCAAAATCTGACTTGACTGTCCCAATTCTATCATTTGATTCTATCATCATTTCGAGCACATTTTTATGTACGTGCTTAATACTTATCATTTATAACCAACAAAAATCTTTCATAGTGAACCTTTAAGATATTATCAAGGCAATGAAGAAAGTTTTCACTTTATTTTACAGAAATGTGTACTTACAGTCTACTTACCCAAAAAAGTAAATGAGTAATAAAAGGTAACAACATGGGTTTAGGTTTAGGTTATTACTCATTTAGTGTAAATACTACAGTAAGTACATGTACATATAGAACCCATGGTGTTAACATTATTATTTTATTTTATTTTTTTGTAAATCTGGGAACAGACTTGTGATTCAATATAGATTCTTATCCAATTAACTCACCATGACTCAACTTGATCTCAAATTTATGACTTGAACAAGCCATAGCTTTGTTAAATGAAATACATTCTTTGGAAAGGAAATTAAGGAATGTAACCTGCTGGAATAATCTTGAGACAAGATTTATAAAAAAAAAAAAAAAAACACACATTCAGTTCAAAATATTAAATCACCCCTGTTTTCAGGAACGTCCCATATTAATTCTGATTTGGATGGTTTTAGTTGACTCCTTGCCTCACTTCAGCGTCATAAAATAGCATCAGAATGAATAAAAAATTTGAATACTGTCTTAATGACACATCACTAACAGCCTCCAAGATTAGCAGAACTTCCTCATTTGTCAAATATGAAACAGCCAAGAAAAACTCTGAATCCTCTTCCAGGATGAGTATGCACAGGATCATTGATGATAAAGGTAAGGAAACTATAAATTATTTTTTATAAATTATTTATAAAAGTGTTTAAATGTTCTGTACAGTAAGTATTATTTAACGGTGACCTATTTGACCAATATGACTGTTATTGGAACTTCTAATTCTTAATCACTCTGGTAAAACTTTAGATTAGAGAACACTATTTACTATTAACTAGTTGATTATTAGCATACATATTACTAGCATATTGGCTGTTTATTAGTACTCATAAAGCAAATATTAATGCCTTATTCTGCAGGACCATAATTTAGATCCCTTAACCCGACCCCATACCTAAACTTAAACATATACAGTGACTACCTTACTGTCAGGGTTCTGGACTGTCTGTGTGTGTTTTGCTCCCCGTGACCCAATTTCTCCTCGTGTTAATTGTGTTAATTTGATTCCAGCTGTGTCTATTTTGTCCCTCGTTATCCTGTGTTTATAAGCCCCAGTCTGTTCAGTTTAGTTTTGTCAGATCTACTTGTAGTGAACGTCATCCTTGTGCTCTGTGTCTCCTATTTGAATCATTTAAAGACCCTCGTTCTGAGAAATCTCTACATCTCCTCGTTTCCTCGTGCCCGTGCATCCAGTATATTGTGACAGAAGATCCAACCCAAAACAGTAACCTGCGTGTGTCTACCCTCTGTTTTTGTTTCCCGTTTTCACTCAGTGTTTTGTTTCCCGTTGTCCCTATGGATCCCCTCGTCTGCCCGGAATTCCTCCTCCTCCTGCTGAAGCAGGGGGAGCGATCGCTCAAGGACCATACTAGACTGTTCCAGCTGCTAGCTAACACCACCAGCTACTTGGAGGACACGCTCTGTGCATTCTACGACGCAAGTTTAAATATCGCGTGCAGAGCGCCGTCGTCTGAAGATGGTCCTCGAGCGGATTTCGCCGCGTTTGTGGATTGGATTCTGGCGAGAAACTGATCGCCTCTCACTCCCGAGGATGATCTCGCCAGATCCACTCCGGACCCAGAGCCCAGTCCACCATCTCCCCGCTGTGCGGAGCTAAAGCCCGAGCCCACCGATGACGGAGAGCCAATTACCGCCGCAATCAACGAGCCAGCGCGTTGCCAAACGACTGAGCGGAGGATCGCCCCGGAAGCAGAGCTCAACCCATCAGACCAGGTGCAAGAGCCGGCAATCGTGCTCACCGTGAGGGAGCAAGCCGTGGACGGTGAGAGCGCGGAGTGGAGCTCCGCCCACTGCATCATGGCTGAGGGTGAGCTGATAATACATCTGGGACTGCTGGACTTAGAAGGAGACTTGAAACAGATCTGGAGGTCGACTTGCCCCCTCTCCTCTCTCCTTCGTCCCCGCTGGTCCCGTCCAGCCCTGAGGGGGCTCCCATTTCCCAGTCCAGCCAGGAGAGGGCTCTGATCCCCGAGGGGAGCCCGGAGGCTCATGAATGCCCGCCCACCCGCCCGCCCGCTCCTGCCTCCTCCACGGCTGTCGTCTGGCAGCCCCTCTGCTTGCCCTCAGCCCACCATCAATACGGTGTGAGCTCCGCGAGCCTGCCATCCTCCATAGTCGCCGTGGCTGGAGCATCCCTCACCTCCGCCTCCGGCCTCTGAGGCCCAGACTCTGCCTCGGCCCGTAGACCAAGTGGCTCCACCTCAGCTCCTAGCTCCACTGTCAACCGTCGATCCACCAGCTCCACTGGGCTCCCTTGTCCCGCCGGCTCCGCCTTGGTCGGGCGTCGACCCGCCATTGCCTCAGGACTCCGCTCCTCCGGCTACACCTTGTCTCTCCATCCCAGAGGCTCCATTGGGCTACTTCCTCCCGCCAGCTCCACCTTGGTCCTCAGTC
>NW_015505387.1:1258990-1267617 GCF_001515645.1 Sinocyclocheilus grahami | reverse complement strand
ACCATCGATCCACCAGCTCCATTGGGCTCCCTAGTCCCCCCGGCTCTGCCTTGGTCGGGCGTCGACCCGCCATTGCCTCAGGACTCCGCTCCTCCGGCTACACCTTGTCTCTCCATCCCAGAGGCTCCATTGGGCTACTTCCTCCCGCCAGCTCCACCTTGGTCCTCAGTCACTCCAGATCCGCCGCGGATCTCCGGATCTCCGCCTCCGCCTTGGTCGCCAGAGCCCTTGGCTCCACCCTGGCCCCCCGGATCTTCGGCATCCCCCTGGCTTGTTTGCTCTCCGTCTCTGCCTCGGGCTCCTCTGCCACCTGCTCCGCCGTCGTTGGTCGGCCCCCTGGAGTCGGCGGCCATTCCTCCTCCATGGCTACTCCCTCCGTCGGCTCCACCGTGGGTCGCCATCATGGCTGTGGCCTGGGTCCTGCTTGGCTCCTCCTGCTCCGGGCCCCTCCTGTCTCCTCCCTGGCTCCTCCCTCCTTCGTCGCCTCCCTGGTCTCTGTCTGTCGGCCCCCTCCTGGGTGTCCGTCCTCCTCCAGAGCCTCCTCCTTAGTTCCCACCCATTCCCCCTCCCACCTCTGTTGTTCTAAGGTGCGAGGACGCACCTTCCGGGAGGGGGGCGATATGTCAGGGTTCTGGACTGTCTGTGTGGGTTTTGTTCCCCGTGACCCAGTTTCTCCTCGTGTTAATTGTGTTAATTTGATTCCAGCTGTGTCTATTTTGTCCCTCGTTATCCTGTGTTTATAAGCCCCAGTCTGTTCAGTTTAGTTTTGTCGGATCTACTTGTTGTGAACGTCATCCTTGTGCTCTGTATGATTTGAATCATTAAAAGACTCTCGTTCTGAGAAATCTTTACGTCTCCTCGTTTCCTCGTGCCCGTGCATCCAGTGTATTGTGACACTTACTTATTAAGGTGTTCTCTAATCTAAAGTGTTACCATAATTGTCTCTGTTGAAAAAGTCTTCTGATCAGCATTTTCCTTTTTAAGTGATTTTCTTTTTAATGTTATCTCCTGCTCAACCAATTATATTTTTCATTTCTTAAATATATGATATGTTTATTCTACACTGTAAAAAGTGGAAACCTGAAGTTATTACCTTTAAAGAGCTATTCTACCCAATTTAACCCATTAAAAATTAGTTTTGTTAGTAAAATGTATGTACTGTACAGTATATAGGTTGGTTCAAGTAATGTTAAATAATCATGTTGGACTTGAATAAAACCAGTTATTTTAGATGTTACCATTTTTAGGTTTCCTTTTTTTTCTCAGATTTCTATTTTACTTTTTTTTTTAAATATTGCATTCTATTCACTGAATTCAGATAATGCCAGCAGTTACACACAGCATCGTTCTCCACAAAGCAACTGAATCTTTTTTTATGTCTGAGCAGTCAAACTCTGTAAACTCTGTAAACAGTGGCTTCGGGAAAAGGAAAACCTGATTATTCGTAACTTAATACAAATGTGCGGCGGTTGCTTAGAAACCCAAACACGACTGGACGGCCCAGAGGTCAGGGGTTCAGGCATGGCTCGGGGCGTGTGATGTAAAATTCTGTTACCTGTTTGACTGTATCTCCATCCATGGCTAACAGGCGCGTGCTAGCTCTGTTTTTAACGAGGGGCCCCTGCCTCCCACTGTGGCGCGCTTTAATTGTGTGTCTTGAGAGCCAGTCAGTTTTGAGAAAGCATGCAATTCCACATCGTGTAAACTTATGAGTGGGGAAATTAAGCCTGCACTTAGAGGCATCTTTAAATAAAAGCAGTAAAATATATTCATTCTGAAACCCTTCTCTAAGTTCTGGGCTTTTTTTTAGGCTGTTTAACGACAAGGCTATCGGAGAGGGATCAAATGCATTGGCTGTGGAGCAACAGCTGGCAGGAGACACAGATGTACTTGGTCACCTCTTTGCCTCCTGCATCTTGTTAAGAATACAAACATTTCAAATGCTTTTTTGCATGTTATGCAAATATGCATCCAATGCATGAAAAATACTATAAACAAACAAGTACTGCAAAGGTTGAATGTTGTATCTGTGCAAACAGAAGTGAGGTGAATATGTCCAGTTGGAGACGTTTGCAAATATGCATGCAGTGCACTAAACATGCAATCAATCAATCAATAAATACATAAATAAATAAATTTAAAATTAAAGCACATGGAATTTGCTTAATTGTTTTAAATTGTATTGCAATTATAGTTTTTTAGCTGTACACTGTAAATAAATCATTAAATAAATAAAACGAAGATTATTGCGGTACGCTTTGCAAGAAAATACTATTTAAGTTTTTAAACTTTAAAATTGCACATTTAATGCAATGTGTTACTTGCTTTTTCTTTGTAATTGTTTATAAAGTTTATTTATTTAATACATTGATTTAATGTAATTATTTCTTAGCAATTTCTGAGTAAAAATTGTGTCTATAAGTCTTTTTACAGTGTACTTGCTAAATAATATTAATGAAATAAATAAAATGTAATAAATGTAATAAAATGTTCCGCTTAACACACTTAAATATACTTTTAAAAATTGCACTTTGTAATAACGTCAAATTAAAACTTTTAAATCATTATGTTTAATAATGTTGACAGACATAGCTACTAAAGTACATGTAAAGTACTTAATTATCCTTTCATCTGAAGTGTGTTATTCAATATTATATTTAATGTCGGTAAACGCACTGAATTACAACTTTATCATTACAAACGCATGACTTACAAATTCCATAGAAATTACATTAAAGTAGCCTATATATTAGTTCTACATAAATGCTTGTCAGGACAGTAGCCTAAACTATTTTTAATTATAAAATTATGTATAAATGTGTACTTAAACTCTACTTAAGTGGGTAAAAAAGCACTTTTAAGTTCAACTAATTGCATTTAATATCAATTTAAACTATAATCTATTTTTATTTAAATTTCCACATGCATTTAGGCCCTAAGTGTCCAAAAACATTACATTTAGTTTATAAATATGTGACCCTGGAGCACAAAAGCAGTCTTAAGTCGCTGGGGTATATTTGTAGCAATAGCCAACAATACATTGTATGGGTCAAAATTATTGATTTTTCTTTTATGCCAAAAATCATTAGGATATTAAGTTAAGATAATGTTCCATGAATATATTTTGTAAATTCCCTACCGTAAATATATCAAAACTTAATTTTTGATTAGTAATATGCATTGCTAAGAACTTCATTTGGACAACTTTAAAGACGATTTTCTCAATATTTTGATTATTTTGCACCCTCAGATTCCAGATTTTCAAATAGTTGTATCTCAGCCAAATATTGTCCTATCCTACCAAACCATACATCAATTGAAAGCTCATTTATTCAGCTTTCATATGATGTATAAATCTCAATTTCAAAAAATTTACCCTTATGACTGGTTTTGTGCTCCAGGGTCACATTATTCTTTTCAAAGTTTATTATTGGTGCTCAAGTGCTCATCCTTTTCACTATACTTTTCTGTGCAATATTCAGCATTAGGAGAGAAAAAAAAGAAAACTCTGTTTTGTGTTAACGGTAGTTAACAAAACGCAGCAAATTGTGAAGCTGTCAAAACAGTCAAGTCAAAGTGATCTGTTCCACAGCGCCTGGAATCTCCATAAACCCCTGCAGCCCGTCTCAGAGCGAGTCTGGTCTTCATTTCAGCTTCCTGATACAAATGAAAATCTGCAATGTCTAACACCAGTGTGGCATGACTCGGGAGCCCGCGGTCCCCAGTCGCGCAACAGCTTCGCAATGCGATGTAAATCGTGTCCTACACTTCGGAGCATGTGGTTTTGATTCCAGAATGTTTTATTGCCGAACAATGTTTCTGCCTTGGAGCACAGCAGCATGTATAAAGAGCATATTGTCCCTCAGCTCATATATGACATTCAGAGCGGCTCCGGCTGGCATGTTTGACTTTAATAGTGCGCCCTGTCATTGACCAATCACTGTGCTGCAGTCGCTTCTATTCAACTGTCCGCATGCTTATCTTCAGTGGCACGATTTTAATAGACATTAGTCTGTCTGCACCGGGTTGTGGCTGTAAAATCAAACCTCAATGACCAGGCTGCGCTTAAACGATAGCCAAGATGTGAGATCAAAGAGGGACATTTCAGCATGCCAAGCCAAGCACTGTTAGCTAAAGCTCTTAAAGAACACGGCTAGCGTATAAAACAGAACGAAACAAGAAAACGAGGGCTATTACACACACATCGGGTTAATGGAAATCTAAAACCTCAGACAGCAGCGATCCATCCACCCTCGTTGTAAAAGCTTGTGTGACGGGAAATATTTCTGTGGGAACTGATATCATTGGATAAAACCCTCCGAAGCGTCACAGACAGATATAATCACAACCACAGTTTTGGTTGTATAGGCTAAATAATGGAGGAGGAATAATTATATGCAGTCCAACTTTGTTCATTTTAATTGCTGATTATATATATATATATGTATGTATATATTGCTCTGTTTCGCATCCCACTGTAGCCTAGATAATGCAAGAGTTTGGTCAAATTAAAAGGAAAGTTCACCCAAAAATGAGTCAATCAACATTCTTCAGAATATCTTCTTTTGTGTTCAACAGAAGAAAGAAATTCATAGAGGTTTGGAACAACATGAGGGCGAGTAATGGAGACAAAATTGTCATTTTGGGGTGAACTGCCCCTTATTGCTTTATAATTTTGCATAAATAAACTCCCTACAGTTGTTTCGAAATATATTCTCTCTAAAAAGTCAAGTCAGAGTAAGTTTTCAGGGTTGGTAGTAAGCGGGGAATATGTGAGGGGGAAGGTAGAACGACATTTTCTGAAACTGAGAAAACGTTATTGTTACACTCTAAAAAATGCTGGGTTGTTGCAACCCAACGTTGGGTCAAATATGGACTAACCCAACTTTTGGGTTAAAACTTTAATTTAAAAATTTAACCCAACAGTTGGGTTAGTCCATATTTGACCCAATGTTGGGTTGAAACAACCCAGCATTTTTTAGAGTGAGTTTATTATAAATCAAATAGAATCATATTCTAGCTATTTTTGAACTATATAAAAGTGGCTACAAATGAAGAAAATAATTTGAAAGAAGTAATTATGTATAAATGATAAAAAAAATGCAATACATGAAAAAGTTTTTGAAAAAATATATAATATAGTGGATACTGCATACCACACTCTAAAAAATGCTGGGTTAAATACTAAAATAGGGACAAACCCAGCAATTGGGTTGTTTTGACCCAGCGGTTGGGTTACTACACAGAAGGTTGGGTTAAACATTTAACCCAACTGCTGGGTCAAAACAGTCCAATTGCTGGGTTTGTCCCTATTTTACCCAGCACTGGTTTGTATTTAACCCAGCATTTTTTAGAGTGTGGTATGCAGTAGAGTGCATACATTTAGGGTTAGTATTTTTTACATGTTTGAAAGAAGTCTCTTGTGTGCATCAAGGCTGCGTTCATTTGATAAAAAAATACAGTAAAAACACTAATATTTTTACAATTTAAAATAACCATTTTTTTTATGCAAATGCATGTTAAAATGTAATTTATTCCTGTGATGTGCAGCATCATTCCTCCAGTTTTCAGTGTCACATGATCTTCAGAAATCAGTATAATATGCTGATCTGCTGCTCAAGAAACTCACTTTTTGTGGAACCTGCGATGGTTTTTCTTTCTTTTCTTTGATGATTAGAAGGTTCAAAAGATGAGTAAATATTCAATATTTGGTTGTTGTTTGTTGTTTTTAAACAGTAGGCTTTAATGCATCCTTGCTGAATAAATGCATTAAAAAATCTTACTAACTTTTGAACAGTATATTTATGCTGTGCATGATTTATGCATGATCTGGCATTGCCATTGAACATTGATATGTCATTGTTTCATCCATAAAAATTAAAAATAAAATAATAGTGATGGTTACTTTAGCAAACACTATTAATGCTTGTTAATATTGCTTAATATTGCTTAAAAGTTGATCTTATCGACTATTATAGTGAATAATTATTGGAATGTGTTGGATGGCATTCGTCTGTGTGTTATTTAGCTCTGGCTCACTCAGGTTGGCATGGGATCTTCTCTGAGCAGAATGCTGAAGCGCTGCTTTCATTGCTTGCAGGTGATGCAGGATAAACTCTGTTATTTGCACAGCTGTGTACGCACACCTCGCTCCAGGAAGACATGCTCTTATTCCAAATCAAATTTCCCTGTCCTCCATCCATTCATCCGTCCAGTGGAATCCAGAACGGAGCAGGAGTCTGGGTTTGGTGAGCAGCATCAACATCCACTCTGATGATCCACAGCGGTCGTAGATCTGGCACAGCCCTGGACTAAATTACACCCATTTAATGTCAGCCCTACTTAATTAGGCCGTTAGGTGGGACAATAGGTTCATAAATCTGCAATGATGAGACCACCCTTAGGGTTTTACATTCAGCATGATTATACAGCACTAAAGCTTCGCATAACAATCAGAAAGAAGACATCCGTAAGTATTTGGGGAATTATGATATTATGATACATTAACAATGATTTTAGTAGATCAATATTTATTTTATTTACTCTTATCTTGAAGACTAAGATTCAGTATTGTTCGTCCAAAGCATCATTTACTCACCACGTGGTTCCAAAAATGTTGGTAGCCAAACAGTTGCTGGTACACTCTTAAAAATAAAGGTGCTTCAAAAGGTTCTTCAAGCGATGCCATAGAAGAACCATTTTTGGTTCCACAAAGAACCATTCAGTCAAAGCTTCTTTAAAGAACCATCTCTTTCTTACCTTTTTATAATCTGAAGAATCTTTTTTCGCCCCAAATAACCTTTTGTGAAACAGAAAGGTTCTTCAGATGTTAAAGGTTCTTTATGGAACCATTTAGACGAAAAGGTTCTTCTATGGCATCGTGAAGCACCTTTATTTTCAAGAGTGTAGCCATTGACTTCCATAGTATTTTTTTGCCATACTATGGAAGTATATTATTATAGGAATATATTGCTTTAAAAGAATATACTTAAGCATGACGTACATGTTTGTGGCCATTTTATTTGTAATTAAACGAAAATGATTATATAGTTAAAATTTATATTAAACGTAATTAGTTGAACTTAAGAATGCTTTTTGACTCATTTTGTACTTTAGCACATTGAAATCAGTGTTTAAAGATAAGTGTTTAAAATAAGTGTGAACTTCTTTAACGCATGACAAAATGATTCAAATATAATGATTTCAAATGTAGGTTAAGGTAAAACTGTTCATTTGATACTTATACAAAGTGTACAATTTAAAAGTGCACTTAAGCGTGTTAGGAAACTGTCATGTAAGTGGCCTTTTATTTCATTAATATTTTCTTATCAGTTTTTAAAAACTTTTAGGAGTTAAAGTACATTACAAGTGCACTTCTTTTGATTTAAAAAAAATTGTTTTGATTTAATTTGAACACAAATGTCCACTGTATTAGAAATCGAAAGACTTAAGTGATCACACGTTAATCTGTAAATTATAGGATTAGTTTTATAGAGTTAGGTGATTGTGTGTGTGTGTGTGTGTGTGGGGGGGGGGGTACCATATTTACACAATTAAAAAAAAAACAGTAGTGTTATTTAACAGTAGTTATAATTACAGTAGTGTAGGTCTAAACTTGAAAGGTATTACACATAACTATTGAAATCAATCGTCTACTGTGACCTACAACAAACAAATACCCTCAAATAACCCCATTTTTAAAGATTTACTCAGTACACTTGTTTAAATAAACAAATAAATAAGTAATTTTAATAAGCATATTAGCATTGCACATGCACCTGATTCGTAAAATGTTGAGCTCTTCTAATGTGAAATGTGATGCTGTGTCGCCCTCTTTTGGTAAAACAGTTCAGAGTTATTAACATGAGCAAATTCACTGCTGAGACACCACTCAACTCTTGATGTGGCTTCAGCAAACTCCCAGTTATTAGACAGCCATTTTCACATGCGTTTGGATATTTGATTTTTAGTTTAGTAGTAGCAGAAGTAGTAGTTGTAGTAGTAGTCGCCTAAAGACTATTACGATTTGTCAAAGAAAAACATGATCAGACGTTAAAATGGTGCTTATAAAAAGTTTTCACAGTAAAATCCCACACTTTTGAGTGGTCTGGTGTTAAAAGCAGCTTTTCGAGCTACGGTCATTTAAAGTTTGTCCTTTTCAGAAAGACTCTAAAACTAAGGTGGGAAAGAGCACACGATGGTTTTAGACTGAATATTATGGCCTGTTGTGCTTCAGTGACACTCTGAGTAGCCAAAAACATGATTGAGCTGCTAATTTAGCTCTTTCCCGCCATGACGCTAATGATAATTAACATGCAAATGAGCTCAGGGATGTGAGGTGGGGGCAGCAGAGCTCTGTTCATTAAGGCCTTAATTACTGTTTGAAAACTGAAACATCAGGGTTATAAATGGAGGTTTTTCATGTAATGGCTCGGATAATAATTAGGCCTTGAACATGCTCTTATAACGACTGTTTTGGACAATACTTCCGGGTCTTATGGATGCTGTTGAAAAAACCAGCATATGCTGGTTAGGTATGTTTTGATGCTGGGATGCTGGTTTATGCTGGTCCTTTGCTGGCTTATGCTCAGCAGGTCCTTTGCTGGTTTAAGCTGGTCCTTTGCTGG
>NW_015505387.1:1238072-1258727 GCF_001515645.1 Sinocyclocheilus grahami | reverse complement strand
TATGCTGGTCCGTTTGCTGGTTTATGCTGGTCCTTTGCCCGCACATGACCAGCATAAACCCGCAAAAAGGCCAGCATAAACCAGGCAAAGGACCAGCATAAACCAGCAAAGGACCATCTTAAACCAGCATCCCAGCATCAAAACATAGCTAACCAGCATATGCTGGTTTTTTCAACAGGGCAGCAGCTCCAAACTTTGGCTTTCCTCACCAATTACACTTCTGTGTCTAACACGTTTAAAAACAAATAAAGCGTGTAAAAATGGTTCGTTATACTTGTCAAAGGAACTACATTATCTCTGCCCAACAGACACACTTTGAGTACCCCAAATATTCAAAGTCTAAACTTTTTTTCCCCCCCCTCCAAAATGTGTTTAAATTGCCAAAGTCTCCAAAATAGTTTGATTAATTAAAAGAACAAACTGAAACGTTCAGCCTTGGCATATTAATGTCCAAGTTAAAGGACTTTTAATTAGTTTCCTTTAAGTAGTACATTAAAATGTAGTGTGCCTGTCAGAAAGTAAAGTCATTGTACCATTATCATAATACATGATCATGGATCTTAATTTCATAATATGCATCAACAGCCAATAGCATATCCACTA
Organism: Sinocyclocheilus grahami; assembly: GCF_001515645.1. Classification (NCBI taxonomy): domain Eukaryota; kingdom Metazoa; phylum Chordata; class Actinopteri; order Cypriniformes; family Cyprinidae; genus Sinocyclocheilus; species Sinocyclocheilus grahami. The sequence continues at coordinate 1,258,124 of NW_015505387.1, read as the reverse complement.
GGGGTGAAAAAACTAAAAACTCAGTAAGACTTTATTCATTCATTTTTCAACAGTGTCACTTTATTATTTCATCTAACAGTAATAGTGAATGACAATAAATTACAACGGTCTGCATGCTCATCTATATACATTACTGCTGACAGGTCACTGTACCTTTCTCTTTCTAATGGATCTTCTGGAAACAAATGCAAAAAAGCAGCAAAACATAAAGTGCACATCACAAGAGCTTCTCCCGATGACGTTCTTCAACACTTGGCACACGTCATAATCCAAACGAAACAGGTTAGCATACACTAGATCAGGTTAGTAATGCATCACACACATTTACAGTCTGATTACATTTCAGATGTGGATGACAGTAGTGGAATACATGTACCATGCAATTATATGCATAACTGGCATCCAGGTTTACATAAATCTGGTTTTCCTATTCAATCCATACATAAATAATAATATATTAATGTACATTTGTCCCATGTGGAAACTAAACAAATGATTAGCAGTAAAACAGTGCAGGAATGGGGGGGGAAACTGAAGAGGCACTAGAAAATATTGCCGTCAGATTCATTACAAGGCGCGCGAAAGCCTATTTATAAGGCATCTCATTTTTTGCAACTTGCCGTGGCATACTAACAAATCTCTACGGGAATCTATATAACAGAGGCCAAGCACTTGACATGACCTCTTAACTCAAGAATAAATCATTATTAAATACAAAAGAAACAAGGTGTACAAAACAAAAGAAAGCTCTCTTCAAAGTGGCACGACACTAGTCTCAAATGCAAAAAAAACCAAACAAAATACTGATAGAAAAAAAAAGAAAGAAAATATGTGATGAGCAATATTTGGTGAGCTCAAATAAATGTCTGAAAGCATGGCTAGGTGCAGTAGATATTAAAAGCTTGTAGTGTTCAGACGGATCTCTATCGACCCTGTTGAAGGTACTGCTGGGTAAACATGTTGAGTTCACTGTCCAGCCAGCCGGCTTTATTCCTGTAGCAACCGCAAAACATGTAGTTAGCATTTTTAATATTTGTCAACTTTCAGTTAACAAAATAAAATGAACAACCACTGTGAATATAATGCAATTATTTTAATGTGCTTTTTTATTTTCAAAGGCCAGTGAACTAGTTTTACCCCTGCTAACTTGCCTTGCGAGATATCTAAATAGCGTCTCTAATTTGTGATGAGCAATATTTGGTGAGCTCAAATAAATGTCTGAAAGCATGGCTAGGTGCAGTAGATATTAAAAGCTTGTAGTGTTCAGACGGATCTCTATCGACCCTGTTGAAGGTACTGCTGGGTAAACATGTTGAGTTCACTGTCCAGCCAGCCGGCTTTATTCCTGTAGCAACCGCAAAACATGTAGTTAGCATTTTTAATATTGGTCAACTTTCAGTTAACAAAATAAAATGAACAAACACTGTGAATATAATGCAATTATTTTAATGTGCTTTTTTATTTTCAAAGGCCAGTGAACTAGTTTTACACCTGCTAACTTGCCTTGCGAGATATCTAAATAGCGTCTCTAATTTGAACCACAAAGGAAAAAAAAAAAAAAAAAAGACTAATTTCTGCAAATCAGTTCAATGATTTATTTGCAGCATGTCTAGAATTTTCAAAACATAGATGCAAGTAAATATTGATATTTATTAGTATTTATATACTGGTGCGTTTGTAAATAAAAATGAGTTGTCAAAACATGTCTTTTTTTGCTTTCTTTTATTTCTGTTTAGTTGAAATGGTTCTGATTGCAAGAAAGAACGAAATCCTACATTTTTAGTCCATTTACATTTTAAAAATGTGGGGTTTTGTAAGACTTTTTAAATGGTTTTGAAAGAAGTCTTTTATGTTCACCAAAGCTGTATTCATTTATTCAAAAACAGAGTAAAAACTGAATTCAACTTCATTTAAAGTATTTTAAAATGCAATTTATTCCTTTGATAACAAAGCTGAATTTTTTTTAGCATCATTACTACAGATTTTCAGGATTTCTTTGATAAATATAAACTTGAAAAGAACAGCATTTATTTGAATAGAAATCTTTGTAACATTATAAATGTCTTTAGTATCACTTTTGAACAATTTAATGCATCCTATCTGAAAGCTAAAAGCTTTTACTGACCCAAAAGCTTTAAACTGTAGTGTATATATAGCACAAAACCAGTCTTATGTCGCTGGGGTATATTTGTAGCAATAGCCAAAACTACATTGTATGGGTCAAAATTATCCATTTTTCTTTTATGCCAAAAATAATTAGGATATTAAGTAAAGATCATGTTCCATGAAGATATTTAGTACATTTCCTACAGTAAATATATCAAAACTTAATTTTTTATAAGTAATATGCATTGCTAAGAACTTCATTTAGACAACTTTAAAGGCGATTTTCTCAATATTTAGATTTTTTTTTTTTTTTTTGCACCCTCAGATTCCAGATTTTCAAATAGTTGTATCTCGTCCAAATATTGTCCGATCCTAACAAAACCACACATCAATGGAAAGCTTATTTATTCAGAAAAATGGACCCTTATGACTGGTTTTGTGGCCCAGGGTCACATTTTGTCACAGTGTACTATTCCTGAACAAGACAACATATAAACGGACTGCAACTAAACAGCAAATGCACAATCAAACATGATCTCTCCAGTCATATGATGACGTGATATCACAGACTCTCACCTGAGCAGCTTGGCTTTACTCTGCAGGCCATCCAACTGGTCGATCTTGCTGTTCAAGTCCCGAATTTCGTCCTCCAGCTGCTGTCTGGTCACGTCCACCTGCTGACAGAGCTGAGAGAAGGTGCCAGCCAGCTCCCTGGGACAAACAAACAGTGATTTAGAAGGAAGCAGGGCTGGATTCAACAATGTTTGAAAACCACAACTACAGAAATCAAATCTCTCATAACATACACTTCATATATTTCATTTCTCCACTAGAGGACAGTAGTGGTGTTCAGGTCACAGTGCTCATATAAAGTCTGAATGACAACAACATTTGCATTAAAGTCCAGATTAACTCTATTTCTATCAAAGGACCCACACTCTGGATTATACTGGATTAAGAGGCTTCGCATGATGTGAAACTAGTTTACATGATGTGATTTGTTTGTTTGATGGATATACACCACCATTCAAAAGTTTGGGGCCGTTTTTGTTTTTTCCAAAAGAAATTAGTACTTTTATCCAAAAAACACATTAAGCTGACCAAAAGTAACAGTAAAGACTTATACGATGCTACAAAAGTGTTCCATCTCAAATAAATGCTGTTCTTTTGAACTTCTGTTCATCCAAGAATCCAGTAACACTTTACAGTGTTTAAGGTTTCATTAGTTAACATGAACTAATGATTCAAATATTTGTAAAGCATTTATTAATCGGAGTTCATAATAATTGCAACATTTACTAAAACATTATTAATACATTATCCCAAGTTGTATCTGTTAATATTAATTAATGGACCTGAGCTAACATGAACTAACAGTGAACGGTTGTACTTTGTAAAGTTGTAAGGATTATTAAATACGATAACGATGTATTACTCAATGTTAGTTCACATTAATGCATTAATTAATGTCAACTAAGGAAGCTTATTGTGAAGTGTTGCCGAGAATCGTGTAAAAATGTATCACAATGGGTTTCCACAAAAATATGAAGTCAATTGTGGAGGCTTGCTGCTTGCACCGCCCCCCACCATCGTTTAGATTTTTTCATAGTAATAAAAATAATTTAATTGAGTTAGAGAACAGACACTACAGTTAAAACTGAACGCAAGGAGAGTGAGTCGAGCTGACTGACGAGAAGAGCGAGGTGAGACAGTGAAGAGTTTGGCGGAAGAGTTTCAAAACATAAAGCAAAAGCGCCCGTTTTAAAAATATTTTGGATTTTGAAAAGCCTGTTGACGCCTGCCGTTTATCCAAGGTGATTTTGAAAGGTGTTTTTAAACATTCGTTTCTTATTTGTTTTGTTCCACAGTGTTTGCTGATTTTTATTTTATTTAAACTTTGTGTAATGTATATATTTTATTTTACATCAAGGTGTAGGCTATGCCGTGCCTCCAAGCTTTCTTATACGTTTTGCTAATAAATTACGTTTTATTTGGTTCCAGTGTTTAGGCTACAGATTTTCAGTTTTGTATAGGCTACCTATTTAAACTTTGTGCAAGTTATTTGTTATTTTATATTCGGTATATAGCATGGTGTATTTTTATTTGTTTGTTAATAAAAGCCCAATGAATAATATATAGGCTAAGTGTGTTTGATGTTGTTGCTTAAACTGAATTCAAGCAGTTGACGGTGAATTGCCGCTAATTTGAAAGTGAAAGTAAAATGCCCACGGCGCTATTTAAAAGTGAAGGAAAGCAAGGAAAAATACACGGTGATACCGTGATTATCAGTGTCGTCACAAGTCGGTTAACTGGTGGGAAAATTTCCTCACCGTCACAACCCTACAATTGAGCAGTACATCAGCATATTATACTGATTTCTGAAGATCACGTGACACTGAAGACTGGAGTAATGATGCTGAAAATTCAGCTGCGCACCACAGCAATAAATGACATGTTTACATATATTAAAATAGAAAAGTAAAACTTTAAAAAAAATTTCTAAAAATTAAAAAAAATTATTAGATCCCAATCTTTTAAACGATAATTTACAAGATGAAAGCATAATAAAATGGGAATATTCAGCTTTAGTGTTGTTCCTGAAAACCGTTTGACGGCACCAAACAAAGAGAAAGACCTTGATTTGACAACTTGAGATACACAACGTATAAAACAGACTGGATCATGTAGGATTCGGCCTGACTTTGCTACAGTTCAAGCACAGGCAGAGAGAGCCTCAGACTTACTGCTGAACCTGATGGCTGCAGTTGGATCCCGTGTAGCTGACTATGAGCTGTAGCTTCTCGCTGGCGTAGTCCACAAACTGTCTTTTAAAAGCTCTCTCTTTGGCCCTTGTGGTCCAGGTGAGTCTCTCATACACATACAGCAGCCCATAGAGACCCACAGACAGCGCGATGAGCCTCCAGCCCACTGCCTTCCAGATCTGAGACACAAACACAATCACACCGCTTACATCCGGTTGATATTCTCACAGTTATGAAGACTGAAGTCATTAGACCAGGAGATGACATGATGGTGAGTAAATGAAGACAGGTGTGGAAAACATGCATTTTGGTGCATTAATAGAGATACAGTATATGCTATGTTCTTACCACTCCGCCAACGACTATAATGCCCATTGATGTCCGAGAGGTTAGTGATGCCAATCCTGTTACCATGGAAACCATAAGCTCTTCCTGGGTCATGGATCCTTGAGGAAAAGGAGGCATGCTGGTGCTGACCGGAGTGATGGCCAGAGGCCTGGGAACCTGACAACACAAAACACACACTTGATCAGTTAGGACCCAACACAGGACGCAGGGCCCTATCATCTCCACAATGTGGAAAACGCGGACGAAATCATGGAATCCAGTCATAAAAATTACATTTACAGTATAAAGTGGAGCGTCACAGAATCTGGCAAATTCTGCAAGCAGGGCTGTACATTTATTCAAATGGAAACATGGACTAGTGTCTGTGTGAGTAAGTGTCACAGTGTCAGCTACTACACACGTGATCACTATAGTCTCACTATATGAGGACTTTCTTGAACTTCAAGTGTGACAGAAATACAAACCCGATTCCAAAAAAGTTGGGACACTGTACAAATTGTGAATAAAAACAGAATGCAATGATGTGGAAGTTTCAAATTTCAATATTTTATTCAGAATACAACATGGATGACATATCAAATGTTTAAACTGAGAAAATGTATCATTTTAAGGGAAAAATAAGTTGATTTTAAATTTCATGGCATCAACACATCTCAAAAAAGTTGGGACAAGGCCATGTTTACCACTGTGTGGCATCCCTCTTCTTTTTATAACAGTCTGCAAACGTCTGGGGACTGAGGAGACAAGTTGCTCAAGTTTAGGAATAGGAATGTTGTCCCATTCTTGTCTAATACAGGCTTCTAGTTGCTCAACTGTCTTAGGTCTTCTTTGTAGCATCTTCCTCTTTATGATGCGCCAAATGTTTTCTATTGACTTCTGAGAGACACTGCCACTCTGAGAGGCTCTTTTTATACCCAATCATGTTGCCAATTTACCTAATAAGTTGCAAATTGGTCCTCCAGCTGTTCCTTATATGTACATTTAACTTTTCTGGCCTCTTATTGCTACCTGTCCCAACTTTTTTGGAATGTGTAGCTCTCATGAAATCCAAAATGAGCCAATATTTGGCATGACATTTCAAAATGTCTCACTTTCAACATTTGATATGTTATCTATATTCTATTGTGAATAAAATATAAGTTTATGAGATTTGTAAATTATTCCATTCCTTTTTTACTCACAATTTGTACAGTGTCCCAACTTTTTTGGAATTGGGTTTGTATAGAAAATGTATATATTCCACTCTTATTAAATGTGCCATTATTCTTCTAGTATATGGAACTGACCAACTTCAGTGATTATGTGTGATTTAGTAGCAAATTGAAGAAAAGTTTGTTTTTCAAGTTTGTGACTTTTCTTACTTCATACACAAAAAAGTGTAAAATTCTGACAAAATCTGATTTTATTTTTTATAATTTCAAAATATAGTGAAAAAGTATAAATGAATGACCAATAAGCCAATAAGTGCTCCTCTGCTGCCATCTACTGGTTATAATTGTGATTTTCTTACATAAGTGTTTGTTTACCACAAAGAATATTTTGGTCATCCCATTAAAAATAACATTCAAACTGGATCATTTTAGAGCTTTAAAGTGATGGAAATGGTTGTGTTGAAACAGCTGAAATGTAGCGCGGTTTAGTTTCGCTTTCGTTTCATTTGCCGTCTGATGTTTCTCAAATGCAACAGAAATGGCAGCGCTTATGGAGTTGAACAATGCGGTGGTCGAACCAGTGCAACCACTCAAAAACATTAGTCGCACCGGCATTTGGTCGCAGTCTGGAGCCCTGAGACCATTAAAACAGAATCCAGAAAAAATAAAACAGAAGATCAAGATCAAAGAAAACTTTATTTTAGTAGCCCCTAAAAATACTGTAATAAATTGTTGTTATTATTAAAATATTATATTTAAATAATACATTTAAAATTTTTATTAAATTTTTATTAAAATCTTTAATAAATAGTTGTTAAATTGTTTATTTACATAATTTCAATTCATTAGACATGCTTTTTTTGTTTACTAAAATTAAATTTAACCATTAAAACGGAATCCAGAAAAATGTAAACCTGAGAAAAACTAAATCAGATTTCATAGAGCCACTGTCCTGCAGAGTTTAGCTCCAAACCCAGTCACACTCACCTGAAACAAGGTAATCAAGGTCTTCAGAATCTTCTAAGTTAGAGCTAAACTCTGCAGGACGTTGGCCTTGTAAATAAAAGTCCTCAACTGACATGCCCTACCTGGTCATTGTAGCCCATGAGAGCGCGGCGTGTGTTTTTGGGACCCAGGAAGCGGTTGACCAGCATGGTCCAGCCCAGGGAGAAGTGGAAGCCGATGTCTTCCTGAAAGTCGCTGCAGAGTTTGTCACAGTTGAGGTCGTAGCTGAGGGCGAAGCACTGTCTGGGCACCATCTTATCCACCTGCTCTCGGATCCCGATGGGCAGCAGGGGCTTCAGGCCCTCTGGAACGATCAGAAGCGCGTCTCTTTAAGCTGCTGCTCTTACTGGTGTGAGCTGTATGAAAACTCACCGTATGAGAGAGATACTGACCTATCATTTCAGTCTGTGTGGTTTGCAGCGCTGCAGTTATCGCACAGGAGCATCTCTCAGACATATTCCTGCCGAGACCGTCCTCTATATGCTTGTGCAGCTCCTGAAATCAATCATTCAATCCTCATTATAACATGACACAAAAGATATTTCTTTTTTCATCTATTACCGCTTCCAAAGATTACACATTAACCTATGATTAAATGCAGTTAAATGAATTTAATGCACTTAAATATATATATACATATACACACTACCAGTCAAACATTTTTGAACAGTAAGATTTTTAATGTTTTTAAAGAATTCTCTTCTGCTCACCAAGCCTGCAAAAGCAGAAATATTGTGAAATATTTTTACTATTTAAAATAACTGCTTTCTATTTGAATATATTTTTAAATTTAATTTATTGCTGTGATCAAAGCTACATTTTCAGCATCATTACTCCAGTCTTCAGTGTCACGTGATCCTTCAGAAATCATTCTAATATGCTGATTTGCTGCTCAAGAAACATTTATTGTTTTATATATATATATATAAATAAACTAAAAGATATCTGGTTTATTCTTGATACAGCCCTGTGTAAAACTGAAAGTTAACCAGATAAAGGACAAGGGCATAGATGAGATCACGTGATGTTAGTGGGCAGCTGGGGACTTTCCTTGTGGAGAGTTGCATGTTGCCACTAAACATTAAACAACAGTTGATGAAAGATCATAAAAATAAAGAGGAGAAGACATGGGCGGGTGATTGGAGGAAGACCAATTCAAGTCCAACTCACGTTCTTGTACACTTTGAGCACCACTTGTGAAGGATGAAAGTCCAAGTGGAAGTCGTCCACGAGCACAGCCAGTCTCCGGATCTCCTCTGCCATAGCGTTAGACACCTATACACGCAGACGGACAGGATGAAACATGGAAACATACCCATAAGACAGAGTTTTAGAGTATTTGGAACTTAAATTGAAAATTAAAGTCACTAAAGACTTAAAATCCCTACTTGTTTCAATAATAAGGTTTTCTAGAATACCCATTACCATGAAGTAATGCCTTGAAAGTGTGACATTATTCATTTACGTTCACATTTAAAACTTAAAAGAGCTAAAACAAAAGACAAAAAAAACCTAACAAAAAAATATTTTAAAAAGACCAAGAGAGAAAAATGGTATCTTTATCCAGTAGTCTTAAAAACTGTATTAGCATTTCTACCAATTTCAAAAGGAAACTACCATCTTTAAACTTGTAAAAGAAAAACACATCCATAAACAACTAGAAAAAGGACATCTCTTTAATATACAACATTAGACTCAGCGGCTTCATATGATGTCCCCAAAAAGAAAGTGTGACATTATGAATGTTTACATAAACTGTTCAAGTTCAGTCAAACTAAAATAACAATTCTTCTTTCAAAATGTCATGTATGTGCTTTAGTCCAGCTAAAATGGCACCAACCTGATTTTTGCGAAACTGAACTAAAGGCCAAAGTATTTTTTTTACGTATATTATATTGAAAAAGACAAGTGAGTCTCACCTGTTTCTCCACCTCCTCTGTGATCTTCTTGATTTTGCTCTTGCAGTCCAGAGTGAGCAGATCCAGCTGTTTATCAATGAACTCCAGCCTGTCCTCCCTCTCCTCTTTCATCTCTAAACAATGAATCCTGAACACCACAAAAATCATCAATCGAAATATTCGGCTACCCTTCAAATATAAAAATCCAGATTCTTTTTAATAAAGCTGATCTAAGACTGTTAGCTTAATATGATTCCTAATCACTGTGTCCTAACCATGTGTGATGCAAGAAGAAGCTGAACACGTTTTTGAAGATCGCTTGGTTTTGTGCAGCCATGTTGGGCATCCTTATACATACTGAAAACATTATTTGGACTAATGGACTAAAATATTCTGCAGTTTACAAATATGGCTGAGGAATGTGACCCTGAAGACTGGAGTAATGGCTGCTGAAAATTCAGCTTTGCCACAGATTTTTGTTTTGTTTTTTTCATATATATTAAAAAATAAAACAATTACTTCAAACTGTAATACTACTACTAATTATTATTAATAATGTAATACAGTAACTGTATTTCGATTAAACAAATGCAGCCTTGGTGAAAAACAAATAAATAATTCCAACTTTTGAACAGCAGTGCTTTTAATACAAAATATTTTACTTATTTGTATGCACAAATATATCAGTATATAGTCATACAAATCTATATGATTATATACACATAGAATTTCCTTTGATTTAAATAATTCACCCAGTTGATTTGAAACAAGATATCTCAAATGAAAAATGAACTGAACTTAAAACTGTATGAACAAAAGTGCAATAACATTTGGTTTGCAAACACTTTAAACAAATAAGGTGCTTTTTACAGCAGTATTCCCTTTACATAGTAGTAGTTAAAATATTTCTTGAAAATCTCAACTTAAACATTAATGTAATCAAATTAAAATCTCCTTTTCATATAACTCGTGTATTCTTGTGATGGTGTATCTTGGCACCATGTCTACACCAGACGCGAGTGGCGCGGCACAACTAAATATTATAGAGGATGGGAAAAGTATTCTTAAAATGCATTCAAAATTCTGAATCATTTGTAATAAATAATTATTCTCTGTATTTTGAAGTGCCCACAACAACGTGCATATTCATTATCGTGATATATCTCATTACCGAATACCGGCGCATGCACTGCGTGTTTCAGAGTGAAGCGCAGCACTGTGCTCATGTGAGCATCTCATGATCCAGTGTTTTCAGCATCTCAGAGTGGCTCTGTTTACAGTAAACGCAGTGAACTTCATCTTTGCATGTACTGAATTTAACATGCATTTGGGAATGCAATCACTTTATTTCCACATTCACATAATTTTCAACATTTTTGTGGACAAACGTTTACAGCATTCCTCCAATTTTCCACCATAATGAAAGCCTGAATTTGAAACGTGAATAGCATTTGAAAAGGTTTTGAAAAGTACTTATTACCGCATATTCATTTTTTAGTTCACAATACAATTGTAATTTACAACATTTTAATTATATATATATATGCATATATATATATAAAACACTTAAAAGTAAAAATTGTAATATTATTATATTGTTAATATTAGAATAATAACAATAACTATTATTATTATAAAAAATTAATTGGGTTCCTAAAAACATCAGTGTGAATGTAATGTGGACTGGCACACAACAACTACAAAGAGGTCTGGGTCCACTTAAAAGTCCAGTTACAAAGTGAAATGTTTATTATTATATGACAAAATAATTGCAATACTGTAACATTTTATTGGCCTGGCAAATTATCATTTTAAAATAAAAACAATTAAAATAAAATACATTTTATCTGTTTACTTGCATGTCACCATAATCAGAAACCCATGAACATGAGTATGTGTTGTTAACATCTAGAAATATTAAGTTACATACTTAAGTAAATATTTTACGTCTAAGGGGTTCAGCTGACAAGAAAAAGTTTGTGAACCCCTGATGTAAATGTATCTACCTGCTTCAGGCATTCCCTGGGCTTTCTGGACACGCGCCTGAAGTGCTTCTTTAGCAGAGACGAAGAAGATCCGGTCGCTGGCCTGAGCGCGATCCACCACCCGCAGCTCATCCACTAAAAAACTAGTGCAGCGGTCCATGTGCTGCCGTCTCACCTGACAAACACACACTACATTATAACAGTGCAACAACACCATGCATCATGCACCTTGGTTTCAAAAAGGTCACTAAAAGATCCAATTTGGTCACACTTTAAGGAAACAATACTCACCATTAACTAACTAATTTTGCCTCAAACTCCCTAATTGCTGCTTATATTTAGTAAGGTAGTTGTTAAGTTCAGGTATGAAGCAGGAGAAAGAGATCTAAACTATGCTCATGCAGAATAAGGCATTAGTATGTGATTTATAAGTAATAATAAATGGCCAATATGCTAGTAATATGCATGCTAATAAAGAAAAAACAAAACTAGTTAATAGTGAGAATTGGTCCCTTTACTAAAGTGTTACTCCAATTTGTTTACTTGACTTTATTTGTAAATCAGACAAAAACAATTCAAGTTTCACCTCATCCCGAATTTTGTATAAAATAAAGAAACTTGCTTACAGTATTCGGTTTAACTACCAGCGATGTTAATGATTTAAAACGCATCTCAGGGTGGTGAGACTCATAGTATGTGTGTGTGTTGTTTGTTGTGTCATGTATGTCACACCTCTTCCATGTACTCGGGCTCGTTGGCGGAGGCGTCCCAGCGGTTGTTCAGGATGAAGATATTGGGGCTGGAGAGGCGCTCGTTCACTTTGTGAAAGAATGACTTTTCCTTTCAGAGGGCAGAGGGGAGACGTGTTTTAATAAGCTGACACAAGTGAGGTCACATGACAACTGTGCACTCTAAAATGAGTGAAACCTCAAAAATAAAAGATAATCAAAATTCTTTAACTTTAAAGAAATTAGTGCAAATACTACTGCAATTTATCTGTCCATAATGCTGTAATATATACACCAAAATCTGCATAAAGCTTCTGTTCCCACAGTCCATCAGCCCTTTTTCACAAACTGAAGTTCATATTAAACTCACTGTTTGCATTAAAGTGGACTCTGAATTCGCCACCAGCACAAAAACGTCAGCATCAAGGCAGAAGTTGTCGATCCAGCTGTCCAACTCTGTTGTGACATCGATGCCAGGGCTTAAAAAGGAAGATTTTATAAGTTTCCAAAAACAAAATATTCCTAATATGACTTCTTATGCAGTAAATTGGTAATTTAATGCAGTAAGTTTATAATGCCATTGCACTGGTATCCTTACATGTCATCTTAATATTAAAAACAGCATCTAGCAAGCAAAAAAATTAAAAATACAAATAAACAAAAAATGCATGCAAACAAATTAATGTGCGCAGAATTTATAGATCTGTAAATCAAAACAGACAGTGTGTTGAATGCAGTGTTAAAGGAGAGTGAATATTTCCTAATAGTGCAGTCAACATGTCTCCGGCCTCACAGCCAGACAGCACGAGTGTGTGTTTACCTGTCCACAAGAACCAGGTCATCACGCAGTAGCGCACACTTCGCTTTAGGCCACATGACACACACCAGACTGCCTGCGTCCAAATCCTCATCCTGATGTAAGGCATGGGCCAACTGGTTCACCGTCTGCCAATACGCACACAAACATTAGCATTACCAAGTACTTTTAACTAGACTATTTTAAAAGTAGATTACCTGAAATCAAAGGAGTCTTATAGAAAACATGATTTTTCTTTTTATAATTAGAGTTAGAAATAATAACAGTGATAATATTAATAACTATTGTTATTATTATTATTACTAGTGTGAATGTAATGTGAATCTGTATCTTTCGCCTAGAAACACACAGCGTCTCCCTGACATGCTGCTTCAACACTAACTGCGGTTACTGAAACCACGCCTTCTTTCTTTGCGTGAACATTTGGGCGGCATTATGCTAATATTTCCACATAGTGAGGTAGATATGTGGGGGCGTGTTAGAACGAGCCGTTTTAGGGGGGCGTGGCAGAGTCTTAACTTTGATAAAGAATATCTCTTTGGTTTTGAGACTTTAGTCTTTGCAACTTCAGGGATCTTATCTATGCACAATCAGCTTGTAACACTCCAAAGAGAAAGGACAACTTGAAATCGCATCATATGACCCCTTTAACTTAAAATTTCAGGGGGCACTTCAAATAAATATTTTGTAGAAGGGCTTCGGCTGACAAAAAAAAGTTTGGGAACCCCTGACGAAACGTATCTAACCTGCTTCATGAAATTAAAACTGTTAAAACATAAATTATTATCTGATGTACGCAGCAGTAGACTAACTCGGTTTACATGGAAAGAGATTAGGAGATAAAAACAGAGCTCATGTATAAACCACCTCTAGTTTTAAAGGTACTATTCTAGCCTATCAATGCTTTTATTTGAGTTGTTACAAACTTGCAAACCTGTAGGTGTGAGATTTTCCATCTAAAAAAGTGAACTGCTGGAAACCTAAATATCCACAATTGCAAGCACACACCAGAGAGTAAAGGATCAGTAATAAACCCACAAGACTTGGCGGAGGAAACCGTATGACCTTTTGGCCCACTCTTAGGAATGAAGTGCATTTGTCATCATGGAGTAAGGGTGGACGGAAATGGCCTCTTTCAGAAAGAGAGAGACGCTGGGAAAAGCATTAAGAGAACGGCTGCGTCCCACATCCTGATGAGTGCACACTTGTTCTGTTCTGTTCACACCGTCTGTAGGCTATATTTAGCTGCTGACCATTGTTCTTGTGTGTATACAAGTCATCAGAAGCCAGATAGAACTGCAGACAAATCCCAGACGTCAGTCACAACAGGACACCTGGCATTCTCATGATGCTTACCAAATATTGAATAAATACAAAAACAGTGATCAATAATCACGGCGACAGAATGTTTCTCACGGTGAGATCTAGAGCTGAAAAGAACAGCCAACGTTTCTGATGAATAATAATAAAAATCATCTATATGTCAGGCTTTTTTCATTAATCTCAGTTCTAAATGTCTAGATGCAAGAATTAAAATAAATAAAACTGTTATTGTGTCTTTTTATGCACACCTCTAGAAAAACTGGTAAGCACATATGCTCATTCCCAGCATTCCTCTACAGCAGACAATGTGCTCTTAAGTGTGCATGCACATGTTTCCTCAGCCCTGTAATATATCAATGCAGAGGAAAGGTCACACAAAAACGTGTGACCTTGTGACAGCTGGTAGGAAAAAGCCCCTGACTCATGTGGGTGTAATTATAGATGGGAGCACATGTACAGTCAGGCAAGATCCAGAGAGGTTCATTTAGCACAGGCAAATAGACAACATAACTTTTTGCCTTATTACTTATCACTGACATTATCTGCTCGTTATTTTCCAATTTGAACACACTGTAAGAACAAAAAAGTATGCACAATATATCAATGACAGTATCAGTATTTGCTGATAGTGGGCCATCTACATGTTTATGACTTATGTACATGGAACAATGTTTGAACAACATTTACTAATACTGCTTTAAAATATTTCATAACATTATTTTAAATATTTGTTTAAATTTTTTTATTTGTAGAGTAACAATATTTTTATTATATTATTTTTGCGTTATATATTTTTTTTTACTAATATCATTAAAAGAGTGTGACAGCACAGTAACTGAAAATTACCATTGAAACTGCATTCAGAATTGATGTGTATAGAAAAATCTAGTTTCAAGTGTAAACATTGTTTCTAATGCACAATCTTCACACACATTGTTCTAATTTCCATTATTGAACTAACTGTTATATACATAGTGCAAGGAGCTCTGTTCCAAAACCTAGTAAGCTAAACCCATACAGCGCTCTGAACGAGAGATTTAACTTGCTTTTATGAATTGCTTTAGAGCAGTGGTTCCAAAACCTGTCTTGGAGGACCCCCTGCCCTGCACATTTTGTATGTCTCCCTAATCAGACAAACCCAATTTAGTTCTAGCAGTCTCTACTAACGAGCTGATGAGTGGAATCAGGTGTGTTAGATAAGGAAGACATACAAAAGGTGCAGGGCAGCTGACCTTCAAATCACACACACACACACACTCACACGTTTCAGCAGAAAACAACTGTTTAAACAGAAATAAATAAAAAAACACAGGTTACTGATAAAACAACACAGTCTTACCTGACAATGTGTGTGGGAGCTTGTATAAAACAGAGAAGATCAATAAGCCCTATCAGCTGCCCAGCATTTGCTTTTTCAGTGACCGATCACATACACTGATCGCAGTAAACTCAAAGCAGAGTCTTGATCAAATGCAATCATCGTTTTATAACCCATAACACACACTGCTATCCGAGTCAGAGCCTCGGCGAAGAGCACTTTCAATGTCACTGACAGCAGCGGCTCCAGTCCACGCCTCTGCACTACTAGACCCGTAATCACGTGACTGCATTTTACCTTCAACCACTCAACAAGCCTGAACACGTAAAACTGAAGATAGAGTATGATCATAATAATATGTAGCATAGTATATATACAGTACAGTATAATAAAATATAATAATAAAATATATTTCAGTCGTTTTCCTAGCATCAATCACACGACCTCACTACAAAATCCCGCCCCCTATGACATGTTAGCCAATCCCATGTCAATAATAGCGAACGCGCTAAATGATGGACAGGGGAGGCGCGATTCTGATTGGTTAAAAAGGGCAGGCCACTCCCCCTTGACACTCTCTTGCTGTTTATAGAGACTGGCTGTCATAGAGACGTGATATCTTTTATTATATATATATATAACGTTATATATATATATATTAACTGGATCAGACAGACCGGGCTAGTGATGTATTCCTACTCCTATCTCCTTTGACTTATCTAACGTTGAAAACGTTCAAATATTCCTCAGAAACTGAAGAAGACACGGTGACATTATAAACCTAGCATGCACAGCAATAGTTTTTAATATTCGTTATTGTATATTTTATAATAAAATGTGTTTACCAGCAAGGACGGAGTGATTATATCTTAAAGCAGTCCTCAAGCATGTTGATCCAGCGATGTCCTCGTAATTAACCCCGAGATCTCCTCTCCTGGAAGAGCTTTTCTCGGAGGACAGCTGTTAACCGAGACACTGCAGGCTGAGCGAAACCGAAAGCAGATCCGCAATAACAACGAAATAACTGTTCACGAAAGCAGGGTTGCTAAATACCCGTGAAAGTTAAGTTAGTCAAAACGCTGATGTACGTTTTGCACATCAATATGGTGTGTTTTTAGCCTCACGTTAACATAAATATGCGTTTTCAACGATATATTCCTTGTCTATCCGACAGCTCGGCTATTATTCGGTCGCCATTATCTGAGCATTATATTAGCTACTACGGTTGGCTGGCTCGGTGTGACGTAATCGAAGTGCGACGGCTTTTGTTTGACGAAGATGTGTTCCGTCCTCACGGGGCGCGCAACGCAACGGTTCCCTCTCATCGGCTCACGGCGATGCTGCGATGACGTCATCGCTTTGGGGAACACCTCGGTGTGAGGAACGTCTGAAGCCCTTATACCATCACGCCCATTCATTGGCCAAATAGCGCTTAGCACCGCCCCCAAAGCGCACGTAGGTGAGCTATATAGCGTGCTGCCCGCTATTCTCATCAGATTTCATTTCCTTCAGGAAGCGAATCATCTGTCGCCCAAAGGAAAAGAAAAAAAAAAAACAAAAAAGTCGTGTTCTTAGCTATTTCTCAAAAAAGAGCAGTTTACTCCTCTTCAGCGGACACGATGAGCTACAGGAGATGCATCAAGCCGTGTGACAGGTTCATCGCTGGAGGAGACACTCATGACAGGTGTGTGCAATGTTTGGGCCTACAGCATGCCCAAGCGGCGCTTAGCGGCCTTTCTGATTGTCGACACTGTGATAGCCTACGGCTAAAACACTGCGCTCGAGGTTCGCGGCCTTCTCAAATAAAATAGGCCTCGCGTCTAACCCCCGCTATCCCGTTTCTGCGGTTGCCGAGGCGCCGCATGAGACGGCCGCTTGGGGTGACGCATGCGAGCCGAGGCATTTAGAGGGCGAGTCAACGGAATTTTCTCCTTTTCTCTCGCTCTCTCCGGGCCATGTGCAAGCACTCGAAGAGCGCTATGGCGATCACGTGGTCTTTGTTAATGACAATTTGCGGCGTACCCCGGAAGCTCGCGATGCGATGTCTTTCGGTTGTATGCCGTATGATGAAGACGTGCTGTCCACAGCAGCCTCCGATTCGCAGGATTTATTGGGCGAACTGTACAGTTCTCTCCCTCCGAGTGGACAGGAGAAACGCACTTCCCCGTCTTACAGCAAACTATTAGACGTTGTAACGCGCGCTGTGGATAAGCTGGGGTTAGAGTGGGATAGCGAGCCGGCGCAAACTCAGTCCCAGTCGAAACTGGATGATCGATTTTTGTCCAGCCGCACTCCGTCTCAGCCCCGTAGGCCTCTCCCCTTTTTCCAAGACCTCCACTACGAGGTTTCGAGGTCTTGGAAACAACCTTTTTCGGCGCGTATCACTAATCTCGCCGCCGCTGATTTCGCCACGGTTTTTAAAAATGGCGGCTCACGGCTACGCGGCGATGCCGGCCGTAGAAGAGACTCACAGCACATCTCGCGCCAAATTCCGCTCCGTCTTGGAAATCACGCCTTCTGCTACCATCCAAGTCGTGTAGGGTTACTTCCACTTTGATCGGAAAATCTTACATGGCCGCTGGGCAGGCCACGGCTACACTCCATTCTATGGGTGTACTCCAGGCTTATCAGGCAGACGTGCTCAAGGAGCTGGACGAGGGAGAAGGCTTGACTCCAGAGGACATTAAAGAGCTCAGACGAGCTACTTACTTGGAGCTTAGGGCTACCAAGCACACAGCTCGGGCAGTGGGCAGGTCCATGGCAGGGTTAGTGTCAGCTGAGCACCATCTTTGGCTTACTCTCACTGACATTAAAGAGAAGGACAGAACTTTTATCCTTGACGCCCCCATTTCGAGTGACGGTCTGTTCGGAGACTCAGCATTTATCTGAAACTCGAAAGGGCAGGGCTAGGGAAGTGGAATGTTAGCCACCTGCGGCTCGCTCACGCTCATCATCCTTACAGCACCGCGAGGTCCAGCGGCATGAGCCACCGCCTAGGTTACCCCCTCGTAAAGACTGGGGTCCTAGGTCTTGCCCACCAGCTTACGCACGGCAACGCAAGCGAGTAGACCTGAGTTCGACGGCAAAGCCCTCTCGTCCTCAGGCCCCTAATAGCAGTTCCTGATTCCTCTGCTCATCTTCGGAAGCCAGGCCCTCCTTTAGAGAGAGTGTACGAACCGCACAAGCGTATTCGACTCTCTGGCTGTGGCCTCCAGACTCCAATCTTGACGGTCCCCCGCATATTGCGCCTCGGGCAGTTTTAGATCGAGTCCTTACGACGAGCACCTCCTCGGATACTCTGCGTGTTCCAGCCTTCAGAGTTCGAGAAAAAGCCCAAGGGTCATGCGAGCATGGCCCGTTTATGACGGCCTCCAAAGCTCCCACTGTTGGGGCAATGGGCAGGCCCGACAGAATCGGACATCTTCCCATTATAGTTTTTCCCGCCACTCAGGTGCTTCGAGATTCTATACGAGAAAATCAGATGTATGTTTCAACTGTAGAACACCCAAGACCCCTGGCAGACTACTGGGCGGCGTGGAGACGCCTGCCCGATATTTCACGGTGGGTACTACGCACCATTCGACACGGGTACACTATCCAGTTTCGGGAAAGAGCCGTCTCCCTTCAGCGGGGTTCTCCCTACGACGGTACGTCCTGGGGACGCCTCGATTTTAGGTCAGGAGATCGTATCACTCCTAGAGAAAGGGGCTATAGAGGAAATACTCCCCACTCAGTGTATTTTGTTGTACCCAAGAAAGATGGTGGTTTACGTCCGATTTTGGACTTACGTCGTCTAAACCTCGTGCTCAGAGTGAGCAAGTTCAAGATGTTAACAGTAAAGTCCATTCTGTCTCAGGTCCAATCCGGAGATTGGTTCGTGACCATCGATCTAAAGGGTGCATACTTTCACATCCAGATCGTCAGGAGGCACAGGAAGTTCCTCAGGTTTGCTTTCGAGGGCAAAGTATACCAATACTGTGTTCTTCCGTTCGGACTAGCTTTGGTTCCTCGAACGTTTACAAAATGCATGGCCGTTGCGGCTCCAGGGCTTCCGAATTTTGAACTACCTAGACGATTGGCTAATACTAGCTCAATCTCAGGATCAGACACTGTCTCCCGCTCGTGTGCAATCAATACGGACCTGTCTAGGTCAGTTCAAGACAGGGCGCCGAGTACATGTAGGGGAGTGTACGGGCTGGGGAGTGGTCCATCAGGGACATCCAATCGGTGGAGTCTGGACAGAGATACATCGAGACTGGCACATAAACCGTTTGGAGATGCTTGCGGTTCTCCTGGCTCTCGAACAGTTCTTACCCCAACTGAGGGGTTATCATGTGTTGGTCAGGACAGACAACACGGCAGTTGTGTCGTACCTCAATCGTCAAGGGGGATTACGTTCTCGCCCCTGTGCAGGCTGGCGAGGCGTATTCTTCTCTGTGCTCAGACAAAGTTCCTGTCGATCAGAGCAGTCCATATCCCTGGTCGCCTGAACTCGGGAGCGGATCTGCTCCCGAGACAGAGTCTACAGAATGGGGAATGGAGATTGCACCCCCAGGTGGTGGATCTTATATGGCAGAGGTTCGGCCGAGTGAAAGTGGACTTGTTCGCTTC
>NW_015505387.1:1215575-1237913 GCF_001515645.1 Sinocyclocheilus grahami | reverse complement strand
TCTTGGGACTTATCGATTGTGTTGGAGGGCCTGACAGGCCATCCCTTTGAACCAATGGAGTCGGTGTCAGACAAGTTACTGACCATTAAGACCATTATTTTGGTGGCTTTATCCTCCCTTAAGAGGGTAGGGGACCTGCAGGCTCTCTCCATTAGTCCTTCGTGTATGGACTTTGCACCAGGACTGGTAAAAGTCTTTTTGCGACCTAGGCCTGATTATGTTCCTAAGATCGCTTCAACTCCGTTTCGCTTTCAGCAAGTGGTCCTGGAGGCTTTTTCCCCAGCAGAGAAGGGATCAGTTGCCCTGAATCTCTGTCCGGTTAGGGCACTTAGGACCTGTGTTGACCATACGGCTCAGTGGCGTAGATCTGATCAGTTGTTCGTGTATTTTGGTGGTAAGAACAGAGGTTCCGCTGTCACTAAACAGCGGATGTCACACTGGATAGTGGAGGCTATTTCTTTGGCCTATGAGGCGCGTGGTTTGACTTCGCCTCTAGGGGTGCGTGCTCATTCTGCAAGAGCAGTGGCTTCTTCTCAGGCCTTCTTTAAAGGGTCTTCGTCGGAAGATGTTTGTGCTGCGGCAGGAGGACTGGTAAAAGTCTTTTTGCGACCTAGGCCTGATTATGTTCCTAAGATCGCTTCAACTCCGTTTCGCTTTCAGCAAGTGGTCCTGGAGGCTTTTTCCCCAGCAGAGAAGGGATCAGTTGCCCTGAATCTCTGTCCGGTTAGGGCAATTAGGACCTGTGTTGACCATACGGCTCAGTGGCGTAGATCTGATCAGTTGTTCATGTGTTTTGGTGGTAAGAACAGAGGTTCCGCTGTCACTAAACAGCGGATGTCACACTGAATAGTGGAGGCTATTTCTTTGGCCTATGAGGCGCGTGGTTTGACTTTGCCTCTAGGGGTGCATGCTCATTCTACAAGAGCAGTGGCTTCTTCTCAGGCCTTCTTTAAAGGGTCTTCGTCGGAAGATGTTTGTGCTGCGGCAGGATGGTCCTCTCCTAGCACATTCATCAAGTTTTATAGTCTGGACGTAGGGATGGCTCCTGGCTCCCAGGTCTTATCCGCTTGAGCAGACACTTTCCTTGGTCTTCTAGCTATCTACGGTACATCAGGCATTATGGTAATAGCGTTCCCAAAGCGATGACGTCATCGGCCGTTCTGTACCTTGATAGTGCTTCCTTTGTAAATCAGTGAAATCTGATGAGAATAGTGCGCAGCACGCTATATAGCTCACCTACGTGCGCTTTTGGGGCGGTGCTAAGCACTATTTGGCCAATGAATTGGCATGATGGTATAAGGGCTTCAGACATTCTTCACATCGAAGGTGTTCCCCGAAGCGATGACGTCATCGCAGCATCTCCAGGGAACCAAGGTTACATACATAACCGAGATGTTTTTATTCAGTGAAATCTGAATAAAAAAGCCAGGGATTTGTACATGACATACAAACATAAATCCACCTCATACATTCTTGAATTTTAATATGCAAAATTGATATTCATATTTTTTTGTAATTTAACCAACTGTGAAGAGAAAAGTCTCAGGTTACACGTGGCTTTATAAGTTTACATTTTCTAAAATAACACTTGGAAACATATTAAAGATTAACGTGGAGACGTCAGGAGTTTATTTAAATTAAAGACAGACTAAAAATAAAAATAAAAATCCTAATTTAGACCAATTAAACCTTCAGGGTACCAAAGCCTGACTTTTTGCCAGAAGCTCAAACACATTGTTATGCTACTTTATGTATTTATTTTCTAAATCATAAAATGATTTCAGTTTCATAACAGAGCAAAAACATATTTTGAGATGATAAATTAAAGAAAAAAGCAATCAAATTGCAGACACAACACAAGTACTATTGCTTCTTTTTGTGAAAATCATACAGGTTAAAAATTGACTGGACTTTCATTTTTTTGACGACATAATTATATACCATTAACCATTACAATGTTTTCTCTTCTTTATTGTTTTCTTTCAAAATTCATGACATGACTTATCCATAACAAGACAAGAACATACATCTCTAAACAAGCAACACTAAGCAGTAAGAAAACAAACCATTTGTCAGACTGTTTTCAAACAGCAGCACCAATTGCTTGAAGGGCATCAACAAAGAAAACAACTCAATAAACCTGAATGTCAAAGCAAGGACAGACACATTTTCAAAATCCACGTCATCTGTATGGAATAATCCCTTCAATACATGACAATAAATAAACGAGTGAAATGTCACTGCATAGAAGTCACATATTGCATAGTGATCTGTCAAACTGCTTTCGACATTCATCGATCGTTATCAAAACATGCCTCTACGTAACGTAAAACATGGAAAATATATATACACACTGGCATATTCACAATCTAAGGCACTGTCAACATGATTTGATTATTCTAGAGTCTTCTGAATTCAAAGCAAATCCAAGTTTCCGATAAAAAGTAGTTCAAGGGTCCACAAATGAGACAACGATGTATCTGACCCCCTCTACGGTGGGCAGGCCCTCATGGTAGTGAGTGAGGCGTCCGGGGTGCAGGAGCGCCCAGCCTCTCCTGGGAGCGTTAATGGAGCAGTTGTACCTCAAGAACCGGCAGCCGCCACCCTGAACAGAAAGTCACGGATCGTTAATACAGTCGGCTCTTGTTCCGTCAAACCGCTTCAAAATAGCAGACACATAATTAAAGGGAATTGTTTCACTTTACAAGCATGAAAAAGGCATGGAAGCCCATTTCCGACACTGAATGAATAGTAAAAATGGTAATTGTGACTTTAATCTTATAATTCTGACTTTTTCCTCGTAATTTCGGAGTTTACATGAATCAATGTCATGATTCAGACATTTTTTTTTTTTGACAGAATTCCAAGATATAATAAAGCAATAAGCCCCAAGAAGCCTTGGTTTTTCAGTGAATTTATAACAGCTAAGGGGGCGTTGTTAGGCACGACGCAAAGCGGAGTCAAAAATTGCCTGATTCTGCTTTTATAAAATGGTTATTCCATATACGTAGTAAGGTTTCACAGAATAAAACAGAGCAAGTAAAGTATAATGATATTAATAAAAACAGTATTCTTCAGCCAAACAATGTAGTTCCTCAGAATCAGTTGTGGTTCCAACAAAGTGGTTGTGCAGTATATAAACTCGCATTTCTTAACTATTTTCTCGTAATTGCTGTTATCAAGTCAGAATTGTGATATATATAAACATTTCTTATCTCGCAATATTTACTTTTTCTCATAATTGTGAGATATGTCACAATTCTGAATTTATAACATGCAACTGCAACTTTAACATGCAATTTAAAGGTGTGAGGAAAAGAAAAATCTGAGAAAAATTGTGAATTGTGAGATAAAAAAGGTCACAATTACCTTTTCTATTTGTTTTATTCAGTGGCAGAAACGGGCTTCCATAAAAAGGAGAGAATCGGGATGCAAAGGAAATATGTACTATAATAATTTACATCCAAAAAGAATAGACTGAAAGGCCTTCCCAGGCCAGAGACACTTTCTGTATCTCCACATCTCACTCTTTCAGGAGAGCTGCTGTGTTACAACATTAACATTTTACCAACCAATAGTTTGCATGCCTTAAATTCAAGATACGAAGAAACCATATATTTATATTACTGTAGATTAGGTTCTGTATACTAATAATAATAATAATATTTAAACATTGCATTAAACTACACTGAACAATTATACTTTGGCCAACTTAAAAAATACTCAAATTTGTTACAGCCAATTTATATATATATATATATGTATATATAAGATTAGGTTCTGTATACTAATAATAATAATAATATTTAAACATTGCATTAAACTACACTGAACAATTATACTTTGGCCAACTTAAAAAATACTCAAATTTGTTACAGCCAATTTATATATATATATATATGTGTGTGTGTGTGTCTGAGTGAGAGTGTGTGTGTGTGTGAGTGAGTGAGAGTGTGTGTGTGTGTGTGAGTGTGAGTGAGAGTGTGTGTGTGTGTGTGTGTGAGTGAGTGTGTGTCTGAGTGAGTGTGAGTGTGTGTCTGAGTGAGAGAGTGTGTGTGTGAGTGAGAGTGAGTGTGTGTGTGTGAGTGTGTGTGTGAGTGAGAGTGTGTGTGTGTGTGAGTGAGAGTGTGTGTGAGTGAGGGAGAGTGTGTGTGTGTGTGTGTGAGTAAGAGTGTGTGTGTGTGTGAGTGAGAGTGTGTGTGAGTGAGGGAGAGTGTGTGTGTGTGTGTGTGAGTAAGAGTGTGTGTGTGTGTGAGTGAGAGTGTGTGTGAGTGAGGGAGAGTGTGTGTGTGTGTGTGTGAGTAAGAGTGTGTGTGTGTGTGAGTGAGAGTGTGTGTGAGTGAGTGAGAGTGTGTGTGTGTGTGTGTGAGTAAGAGTGTGTGTGTGTGTGAGTGAGAGTGTGTCTGAGTGAGTGTGAGTGAGAGTGTGTGTGTGTGTGTGAGTGAGAGTGTGTCTGAGTGAGTGTGAGTGTGTGTGTGTCTGAGTGAGAGAGTGTGTGTGTGTGTGTGAGTGAGAGTGAGTGTGTGTGTGTGAGAGAGAGAGTGTGAGTGTGAGTGTGTGTGTGTGTGTGTGTGTATGTGTGTGTTTTTTTTATTATTCTGTCACATCACTGAATTATAAGATTTAACTGTTTAATAAGTCTTTATATACCCATCCTCAGCCCTAAGCAAAGTAATTGAAGTGGCTCTAAATCCAAACACAACATTAAACTATCCAGTTGTTTTCTCATTAGGCTCTAACAGACAAACAAAACTTCAAAAAATGCAACTATTTTGCCCCATTAAGTCCTATGCAAAGCATGCTGGAAACTACAGTTTCAGGTATTTCAACATTTCAAATAATTAAATCAACCAAAAGCAAATCATTAAAATTTAGAAGAACACTAAAGTCTATGTTTTGTTTTGTTTTAAACCCACAATCATTTCTGCACTTAGTAAAGCTAACCAGTATGTTTTCTGCACAACAAAAATACTATAATGCTATCTTATCTATAATTTCTTTTCATTTTTTTTATGGGGAGTGTTATTTGCTTTTAGACAACTGAACAAAACAGTAACAAGTCAGTTACCATGATTCAAGGTAATCAGGAAAACAAGATTTTCAGTTAGAACAATATAAAAATGCACTTTAAATGACACATACATTTCAAATAATTAAATCAACCAAAAGCAAATCATTAAAATTTAGAAGAACACTAAAGTCTATGTTTTGTTTTGTTTTAAACCCACAATCATTTCTGCACTTAGTAAAGCTAACCAGTATGTTTTCTGCACAACAAAAATACTATAATGCTATCTTATCTATAATTTCTTTTCATTTTTTTTTATGGGGAGTGTTATTTGCTTTTAGACAACTGAACAAAACAGTAACAAGTCAGTTACCATGATTCAAGGTAATCAGGAAAACAAGATTTTCAGTTAGAACAATATAAAAATGCACTTTAAATGACACAGTCGTTTAACTTTTTTTAGTGTAACATACAAGCATTTAACAAAAAGAAAACTGCATCGCACAGCCAAGCATCATCAGCATGTTTTCACTCACCTGATAGTCAATGCCCACTTGATTGAGCGCTATATTGATAGTGAAAGTAGAGGCGTCATGATGTGGTCTTAGTGCGGGTTGTTCATCAGGTTTATATCTGACTACAAACGCCAGATCAAACTGAGCCTGCAGGAGACAAACACACACACAGAGGCAGAGTCATCAAGCAGCATTCAAAGAAAACACCTCCACTCTGGTACATATTACAATGGCCACTCTTCCAGACCATGAGAATAAAATAATTATATCTCATTATATCTGGAGTTTCTCAAATATCTGGTTTCACTGGAAATAAATGTGTGACGCTGCTTCATGCTGACATGCAAACATCACCCAGTCAGGAATGTCTTCATTTTTACACAACTAGTCTAAAGTTATTCAAATTAAGATTTTTTGAAAGTGTCTTCTGCTCACCAAGGCTGCATTTATTTGATCAAAACTGCAGTAAGAACAGTAATATTGTGAAATATTATGACAATTTAAAATAACTGTGTTCTATGTGAATATGTTAAAATGTGACTTATTCCTGTGATCAAATCTGAATTTTCAGCATCATTACTCTTCAGTGTCACATGATCCTTCAGTAATCATTGTAATATGCTGATTTGCTGCTCGAGTTTTATCAATTATTATTGATACTCAATTATTAATAATGGTTCTTATTATTATCAATGTTGAAAACAGATTTTGCTGCTTACTATTTTTATGGAAACCATGATATATATATATATTTAAATCTTTGATGAATAGAACAACATTTATTTGAAATATTAATCTTTTGTAACATTATAAATGCCTTTACTGTATCATTCAATGAATGAATTAATGCATCCATGCTGAATAAAAGTATTATTATTATTTTAATGAAATCTCACTTACCCCAAACTTTAGAATCATAGTGTATTAGTTTCCTCAAAAATATTAAACAGCAAAAACTGTTTTCAACATTAATAATAATAAGAATTATTTACCATAAGAAATAATAAATCTGCATGTAAAATGATTTCTGAAGATCATGTGACTCTGAAGACTGGAGTAATGATGCTGAAAATTCAGCTTTGGTCACAGGAATACATTACATTTATTTATGTATAAAATATATTAAAATAGAAAACAGTTTGTTTTTTTAAATTGTAATAATATTTCACAATATTACTGTTTTTAGTGTATTTTTGATCGAAAATTGCATCTCTGAGCTTTAAGAGACTTCTTTCAAACACACCGTAATGTGCACAACAAAAATACTATAAATGCTATTAAAACACTAAGCAAAATTGTTTCTTTTCATTTTTTTATGGGGAGTTGAGTTCAAGACAAATATAATGACTTCTTCAGGAGAACAAAGTAAGTCTTACCCTTGTGTAGTATCCTGGAAACATTTTCTCAGTGACCGGCGCTGCATAATCCAAAAGGAACTTCTGCCATTCTTTTTCGTAGCCCACCTGATTCATGTGGATATCAATAGTTGGGACATTTTCATATCCTCCTTGGATCCTATTGTCCTACAAGCAAAAGAAGTCATAATCATGCTCAAGTAAATCGTAAAGTAAAGTAAATAGCATGGGGATGGTACAGGAAAACCACAACATACCGTATTTCCTCCTCCTGACCACTGGCCAAAATGTTCCATCTCTTCAATGAGATGTTTGCAGGCCACGTCGGTGAACACAGGAAACCAGTACACATCAGGGCACGGCTACACAGAGAATTACAAACAAGTATAATGACTTCACAAACGACTGGACACGAGTCTGGGGTCAGTACGAGTTTGAGTTTTTTCCTGATGCTCAGGAATACAGTAAAATACAGCAATATTGTGAAACATTATAAAACATTTTAAATAACTGTTTTCAGTCTGAACATATAATTTATTCCTGTGATCAAAGCTGAATTTTCAGCATCACTACTCCAGTCTTCAGTGTCACATGATCTTCAGAAATCAGTATAATATACTGATTTGCTGCTCAAGAAAACATTTCTGATTATTATCGGTGCTACTGTATTATGTGTACTGTATTATACGGTATTATGCTACTCAATATTTTGTGTAAACTATGGTTATTTGATGAATAGAAAGTACACATTTGAAATAAAAATGTTTTGTAACACTATAAAAGTCTTTGATAAATTTAATGCATCTTTGCTGAATTTCTTTAAAGGTGACATATTATACCCCTTTTTACAATATGTAATATAAGTCTCTGGTGTCCCCAGAATGTGTCTGTGAAGTTTCAGCTGAAAATACCCCACAGATCATTTATTATATCATTTTGAAAATGCCTATTTTGAGTGGAAGCAGAAACAAGCTGTTTTTCGGGCCTGTGTCTTTAAACGCAAATGAGCTGCTGCTCCTCACCCCTTTTTCCAGAATACAGCTGTGCCTTTACAGCTCGTATCTGCTAAAAACATCTGTTTTGGTTCTGATTATCATGTTTATCGCGCTGAAATCATGCGTTTTAAACCATATGAGTTTAAACTTCAGATATAAGGTTTTCTGAGCGCACACATTTGAAGCACACGCACAGAAAGCGGCTGTCACAGCATGTGAGTACTAAACTAAGTTCTCATTCACACACAAGTTTACGTTAAAAACACACAAGTTACAAAAACAGTTATGTCTGTGAAGGTAAACAGCTGGGAAATAAATTGCTTGTTTATTTTTGATCTGTGTGGCGGCAGCAATATACAGTAGCCTAAATAAATCAATGCACTGCTCTGTTGTCTCCTCTGAGGCTGGGACTCTAAATAGTGTTCTGTGCTCGTCTGTGCTGCCAAAGACAGAACAGTTAGCATGTTTCGCTCAAACTTTCACCATGGCATTAGAACTGGTACATCGTTGTCACTTGCGAAATCAAAATGACGGTGCCTTGAGTGGAAGTTTACTGTTACGGAGAGCGCTTCTGTTACTCTCTCTTCTGGCCACCAGAGGGCTTCATCACCAGAGTACTAGTTTACTCCCCGCACTACATTTCCCATCAGCCCTGTAGCTGTCACTGATCATTCTCCCACACCTGTTCCCCATTACTTTAGACTATTTAATGAGCTCTTTCACCCAGATTCTCTGTGTAGTCTTGTTTTGCCTTGGTGAACATCTCTGAGCGTTATTCCGGTTACATTGGACTGCCTTCTGTTATTACCTCTGCCTGCCTTTTGTCTCTTGTTGATTTGCTGCCTGCCCCTTGGACTTGTGCTCTGGATACTGGACTATCGACATTGGATTGCCACACTGCACTGACCAAAGACTGTCTCAGTTTCTGAATGATATCTGCCTGCCCCGATCTCAGGTCTGTCTATGATCCCCATTCTGTCTGCCCTACGATACTGCCTAATCTGTGTCTTGACCTCCACTTGTTTAATTAAGTTTCAAATAAAACTGCAAATGGATCCCAGCCGTGTTGATGAATCATTAAATTTACAGATTAAGGGGCGGTAATATTATAATGAGATCCCTTTGCCACGTCACCAAGGGAGCGAAATCAGACGCGCTTGTTTTCTCAGACGCTTGCAGAAAAAGGCTTCCCAAAACAAAGTAATTGGGTTAATCTTTTTCACGTTTCCTTGGTTGGTAGATGCACCGGGGACCTGATTATAGCACTCAAAACCTGGAAAAGTCAGATTTTCATGATACGTCACCTTTAACAAATTGCTGACCTCAAGCTTTTGAAAGCTAGCCTTATAGTCTCAAAGACAGGACAATAATGCTATACAGTATGTAATATTAAAAACTGTAATCTTCAGAAAATGCTGCTGTTATCGCACTCAATATTTTTGTGGGGGCACGAGTGAAGACACAGCAGCCACGACACGTATAACTGATATAGGCTTGTGTTTTATTCATTTTTTTTGTTCCCTTTTTATTCGAAATATTCCCAAACGTGTTGATATCTCGATTCTCAAATATGTGTAAGTAAATGCGTTTTGCACCTTTATAGATTAAGATAGTTGATCTATAATGGACGATGGGCAAAGTTGCCTAATACTGTAATCTATTAACTTTGCATAAAAACCCATCTTTTTACTTGGGTGCCATGCCATAAAATATTTTTAATACGACTGACTTTGTATTTAATGTGAATTTAATAAAAACATTGTAATTCACTAGCTATAACACTTTCACTGTACAGGAAGAAAGCAAAGAACATTTAAACTCTCATTACGCTCATCTGCACTTTGTTGTTTCTGATGAGAGAATTCATTAGAGAGCAGAATTCATTCACCGAGCAAGTGAACAAAACGGCGTGTTTCAGTGACTCATCTGAACGCCTCTGATTGGTCCTTGCATTCATAAGCTCAACAGAATCGTGTGTGATTGGTTATAATGCGCCGTGCTTAAAAACACTCAGCGCCAGCCAGCAAACGCAGATTTGTATTTAGCAGCTGATGCTGTGCCACACTTAGAGCGATCTAATCACGCCGGTGTGATTATCAAATATAAAAAATATATTTTCGGCTATATTTTTGTATTTTGGAAGTTGCATTCGAAATCCACTTGGCTCAAGAATCTGAGGGGGCACGTGCATGACGCCTCCGATCGTATGCCTCGTTTGAAAACTCACCGTTTCTATGAAACCATCTTTCAAAACGTTGGAATAATTCTCATGAATGTATCTTTCCTCCCATTCCTGTTCCAGGGAAAACATTAAAGAACAATAAGGCAAAAACACACCGTTAACAAACAATAAAGCAAGAATGTCTTGTATAATATTCAATGAAATGTTGTTGTGATTTTATCTTACCACAGGATTTTCAAAGACCTGCCAGAGATCATTGTGCAAGTGGTTTGTCTGGTAATTTTCAGTTGATAAAACTCGACCATAAGTGTGCACATTTGTTACGAACATGAAGACGCCCTAGGAATGAAATTTATAGATATCAATCAGCAATATATACTTGTAAGATATAATTATTTCTTGAGTTTAATGTCTGACCTTGTTTCGAACTTTGGAGCAGAAGGCCATATCCGGATCTAGCGTTGCGGATTCAAACAGGTCAGGATCTTTGAGGTCAGTCCTCAATGCATCGGCTTTCATCAGGAATATGTGAGAGACGTATGGCACATTCCACAAACCCCTGTGGAGGCACCGGAGAACAGTCACATGTTTGCCATTCGCCCCGGTTTGATGAATTTCAAAGACTTGCTTCATATTTTTTTTGAGCAGTGAAATATACTCATCATACTAGACCTCCGTAATGTTTTTAATGTTTTTTTTTTTAAAGAATTCTCTTCTGCTCACCAAGCCTGCATTGATCTGATCCAAAGTGCAGCAAAAACAGTCAAATTTTGAAATATTTTTACTATTTGAAATAACTGTTTTCTATTTAAATATATTATAAAATCTAATTTATTCCTGTGATCAAAGCTGAATTTTCAGCATCATTACTCCAGTCTTCAGTGTCACATGATTCTTCAGAAATCAAGTCTAATTTGCTGCTCAAGAAACATTTATTATAATTGTTAAACAGCAAGGTAGAATTTTTTTCAGGTTTCTTTGATGAATCGACAGTTCAGAAGAACAGCATTTATCTGAAATAGAAATATTTTGTATCATTTATAAATGTGTTTATCATCACTTTTGATCAATTAAAAGCATCCATGCTAAATTAAAATATTAATTTCTATAATCCCCCCCCCCCCCCAAAAAAAAAAAAAAAACAACCTTAATAAATTATACTGACTCCAAGCTTTTGAATATAGTGTATAATGTGACAAAAGCTTTTTATTTCAAATAAATGCTGATCTTTCTATTCATCAAAGAATCCTGGAAAAATTCTCAACTTTTTTTTAAATATTGATAATAGTAATAAAAATGTTTCTTGAGCATCAAATCAGCATATTATACTGATTTCTGAAGATCATGTGACACTGAAGACTGGAGTAATGATGCTGAAAATTCAGCTGCGTACCGCAGCAATAAATTACATTTAAAAATATATTCAAATAGAAACCAGTTTGTGTTGCGAGGGGCGGGGCCGAGAGCCGTGGGAACGGAGCGAGGCCGGTGGAGTAATTGCGAATGCGCGACACCTGCACCACTCACCGGTCTCGAGTCTCACGGAGGAGCTCCGGAAGGATACAAAGGAGGAGTGACGACAGGGAAAGACGAGAGAGGACCAGGCCTGGAGTTTATTTTGTGTTTTGTTTGTGCGCGACAGTCGTCCGCGAGGGGCTGTCGCGCTGTTTTGTGTTTATTTTATTATTAAAGTTTGTTTAAATGTTCGCCGGTTCCCGCCTCCTTCTTCCCGACTTATGAACTTTGTTACACAGTTATTTTAAATGGTAAAAATATTTCACAATATTACTGTTTTTGCCGTGCAAAAATGCACGCTTGGTGAGCTGAAGAGAATTCTTTAAAAAAAAATAAAAACATTAAAAATCATACTGTTCAAAAACTTTTGACTGGAAGTGTATCTCTGGATTCTCAAATCATATCACAAAACAAATGAAATGAACTAAACACCAGCTTACATGCGGTGTCTTTGAACTATGTCCACGTAATCCTCTGATCTGGCGTAGTACCCGTCCGCACTGAGAGCGCCCCAGAAGTTTGTCCACAGAAGCCTGGGTTTGGTCATCATTGGTGCAATGAAAGGCCTATGAAAAACAAAAATGATTACAATCAAATCATTAGAAAAAAAGTATTATGGCTTTAAAGGTATAATGAGGTAAGTATATATAAAATGAGCATTAAACCTAAGAGTTATGCGAATCTGAACATGTTAAAAAAAATCAATAAATAAAAATCAGTATCAGAAATATCAATATCAGGAAACTCCAGCATTCAGTGTCACACCATCCTTCAGAAACCATATAAATGTGCTGATTACTGGTGCTCAGTTATTAATAAACGTTCTTATTATTATCAATGCTGAAAACAGATTTTGCTGCTTAATATTTTTAAGGAAAACATGATCCATTTTTTTTCATGATTCTTTGATGAAAGCTGGAAAACACAACGTTTATTCAAAACCGAAATCTTTTGTAGCTTTATAAATATCTTTACGGTCACTTTTGATTAATTTAATAAAGCAATAAGCCCCGTGAAGCCGTGGTTTACAGTGAATTTATAACAGCTAAGGGGCATTGTTAGGTACGACGTGGAGCGGAGTGGGGCTTCATGGGGCTTATTGCTTTTATAAAACGGTTATTCCATATACGTAGTAAGGTTTCACAAAATAAAACCGAGCAAATAAAGTGTAATGTCTTTTTAAACCTTTGAATGGTAGTCTTTCACAGTTTACGCAAAAATATTAATTAGCCAAAACAGTTTTCAACATTAATACTAATAAGTAATGTTTACCATAAGAATTGAGCAGCATATCAGCAAATTAGAATGATTTCTGAGGATCGTGTGACACTGAAGACTGGAGTAATGATGCTGAAAATTCATTAGAAAGTAGTATAATTCATGTAAGGCATGTAATAAAACACATTCACATTTTTTTTTTTCAATCCTCCACAATTTGACCCACAGGTTTCCATTTTAAGTGCATTACTGTACGTGTAGTATTTGTGCATGCTGTCCATACAGCTTTACCACCAGTTACATTACTATATTTCAATAGAGGACATGACCTAAACAAAGAAAACATAGCCTTGCCTTCATTTGTCAAGTTCATTCTATACTCCAGGTCTTACTTCTTCACTTACTTATTGAGCTCAATAAGGATTCTAAGTGTGTCTTCATTCTTTAAAACCACGTCCACGTCTACGCTGAAGAAGTATTCACAGTCAATGTTGTCTCGACACATATCGCTGCAGAAATAGAAATAGAAAAAACGAGATCAATGGAATATTCAAAGCACAAAGGAGCCATTTGTGCAATGCCAAACTATATGCGGTTTGATATGGTCATTAAAGTATTCAAATTTAATTTTTTTATAAAAATAAATATTGAAAAGCCCACTCACAAGCCAATATTACGTGAGGTCACAGGATCTATATCCTCCTCTGGTCCAATCAGCTTCACACCCTGGTATTCAGACTCGTGATACTCTAGAAATGTGCGTACGTGGGGTCCGTGGTGTGATTCCTGCAAAAGATATAAATCCAAAGTATTGTTCCTCATTATATGTATTGAACATAAAAAAAACATCTATGAAGAATGGCAATAATGAACAACGTAGGCAACCCGATTCATTAATATACAAAAGGTTCATGTGAAAAACTGCTGCTTAATGACATTCAATCTGATCTGATACGCCTTTAACAATAAAGACCCAACTTATGAAAAGAATATCATATGATGCTCAACAATGTATTTAACAGTTTCCTGATACTGATCTTATTCACATGTCCTGATTCACATAACTCTTAAGTTACATTTAATGCTCATTTTATACATAATTACCTCATTATGCCTTTAAAAATAAACTCCAATAAGGACTTTCGTCATTTTAAGAGCTTATTTGTGAACACTTGACAATAAAGT
Source organism: Sinocyclocheilus grahami (assembly GCF_001515645.1). Taxonomy (NCBI): domain Eukaryota; kingdom Metazoa; phylum Chordata; class Actinopteri; order Cypriniformes; family Cyprinidae; genus Sinocyclocheilus; species Sinocyclocheilus grahami. The sequence goes on along the minus strand of NW_015505387.1, from coordinate 1,223,940 downwards.
CCCATTTGTTAACGTTTGTAAATGCATTTATCCATCTTTGTTAATGTTAGTAACGATATAAATGTTAGTTCACAGTAAATTAACTAATGTTAACAAATACAACTTTTGAGTTAAAAAATGTACTAGTAAGTGTTGAAATGAATATAGTCTAGTATTAATAAATTCTGTTCAAGTTTTGTTCATTGTTAGGGTTAGTCCTAACCCTAACCCTAACCCTAGTTCATGTTAACAAATGAAACCTTAGTAGCTATGTTTCCATCCAGCTATTTGTATGCACATTTTGGGATATCGCATAAAAAAAACGCTGGATGGAAATGCCAAGATGCGCATGAATTCTAAAAATGTGCATAAAACTTGTGTACTCAACTAAGTAAGATAAATGTCTTATCCAGTAAGAAAACATGAGTCTAAACTACGATGGAAAGACTTTTACCGATTAAATTCCTTAATGCGCATCAAAAAAGACATGTGACTTTGCGGTGGGACTGTAAGGCTTTTTTATGACTAAATTTGGTAATGGGAGAGTAAAAATATTTTTTAAACGTACACCGTTCAAACTAGGCTGCTTATGTTGAAGTGTTTGGGATGTGGCTTTTAATGATGAGACCTTTTTTGTAATCAGGCTCTCAAAAAGTATATAACAATTTGGATATAGATTTATCGGCCAACATATCGGTTATCGGCTTTCAAAAATAAAGAATAATCGGTTATCGGTATCGGCCAAAATTTTCATATCGGTGCATCCCTATGGGACAGTATAAAGCTGGACATTGCACAGCATCTGAAATGCTAGTTTTGTCATTCCAAAATGCTTGTGCAAAGTCTCGTCCAAGTGCTTCGATATAATTAACTCCCCGAACTGCGTTCCTAAACAGCAGACTCTGAAAATAAGATAACATGACCGGCGTTTCATCTGCGCGCTCTGAAGCTCGTCATTTATTGTATACAAAAATGATTATATACAGTGCCTTCTCCTGCTGCAGCAAATTAAATTTTTCTTGGTGATATTTTTTTTATGCGATATTCCAATTTTGCACACAAGTTTAAAGGCCGTTTCACACTGAGCGCGATGCGAAAAAGTGAGGCGAATCGCCGACGAATGGTGCTTTCACACCGAGCACGAAACCATTGATCGCCTTCTGCTAATTCACGCCTGCACGCTAGGTGGCGCCGACCAACAACGCATTTTTCCTCAGATATGTATTTCGTATATGGATTTAACATTGTCCGCTGCTCAATATACAGCATTAAATTAAGATAAATATAGTTTGGTTCTACACCAGAAACACAAACTATCTATAATGCTTACAAGAATACATCCTAAAATATAATTAGAGCTACAAGCTACACATGAAAATTTATGTAATTATTCATGTATTTGCTTAAAATCCATTTTAAACCATCATCGAGTGTTTGTAATAACTTCCGATTGTGATCTATAGTTGATTTTGATTCTATAATAGGCAGACATGCACTCTTTGTATGTTTAATAATGCTACACTTATCATTTGTCATAAACATCCTTTATTGTTATAAAAAATACCATGAGCTGCATACAAAACACACAGAAAATATATCATCATAATCATGTCTATTTGCTCTCATATTTCATGTGTAGAAAAATGTTTCACTCGACTTTTTTTTTAATACGGAAGATCTTAAGTGTGAACGCGCTCTGACTCATAACACTCGCGCACATGGAAGAAAATGGACAGTGCTCTCCAGATCACATAATTCAGTGGAGAATTAATATAAATTATATTAAGAACATGTGAAAATAAATCTGTTCTCGCCCTTTTGAGCAACGGCAGCTGCTCCGGGCACGTGATCTAAGCTCAAATGTCATTGGACGGCCCGTTTCGCCGCAGAGCGACGGGGAAAAAATCGACACACAGGACAAAAAAAATTTTTTACGCTTTTTTTGCGTGGCGAATGATCGCGCTTGGTGTGAATAGCCCCATAGTGATCTACTGTTTCGATTCAAAAGCGTCATCGCGCCGATTTTCGCGCTCAGTGTGAAAAGGCCTTAATTCGTAACTTTGAATGGAAACATAGCTATTGTAAAGTGTTACTGCTTAACTGTTAAAACATGCAGAGTTATAGTTATAAACTGAACATAATATTTTACCTGATTATAGATGAATAATTGGAGCCGGTTTTTGGGGTATTTGAGGTTAAGTAAGCGCTCAAAGAACACAGTGACAAAGGGTGTGGGCTGCTGGATGAAGATCCCAATGACCACCACCGGATATTCACTCTCCTGCAGATTAAAAAAGACAAACAATTATTCAGCTAAAGCTACATTTCTGCTGAAATCTATATGTTTTAGCTACTTATAGAAGTGTCTATGAATGCTTATGACTTAAACAGTGAAAATGTGCAGCTATTTGACTTTTATTAATTTACTTGATTAATTTATGATATCTATTTTTACAAGAATATTTAATCATGAAATTGTACGGAGCCCCTCGCATAACATGCGGAATAAAAACAAAAATAGATATTATGGCCATGAATTAAGAATTTGTTCACACAAATTAATAATTTGTGGCTTTGATTTATAAAATGTTTTGCTCGTGTTGCACTGTTTTGTTTGATTTACCTAAAACAACGGAACTAATTAATAAGTCATAAGAGTTTTGGATCATAACAGTAAATGGTTTTACTTTGGTGGGTCCGTTGCCATGGATAATAACAGGCAGCGTGTCATAAAGCACATTTCTGGCTCGCACACGTCCATCTTCAAACTTCAGCACCACCTCATCTGTTCATGCAATTAAAAAATTATTAGCATTAACATTCTGATTAAAATTCCACAGACATAATCATTCAGTGCTGCAGTTGAATTCTGCTTCAATCATTGTGTAGTAGTTATATGGTCAGTTAAATGGCCAGAAGTATCCACTGGCTCACTTATAAAGGATCTCCTCCATAAATGTTTGAAAGAATCTCTCTCGGGTATCTGTAATGGATAACTCTGATCTGGAAAGAGAAAGGAAGCTTTGTAAACAGCCTTTTGAAACTGAAACGGTGAACTTTTCAGACGATGAAGAACCAGGAAATGAATTCCATGGATGTGATATTAACTGAAGATGAATGAGGGATCACACTAATGTTTCTTAATGTTCTTCTTCTTGCTTTCTTACTGAAAGTTACTGCATCAATATTAATATGCAATGCATTTACAGTGTTTGTATCACTTTACTGTACAGTGTCCTTGTTTCACATTACTTGTACTTACTGATGCAATAACAGTAAATTATTGCATGATAAATCAAAACCCTAACCCTTTAATAAGTACATGCTGTCAATTAACATCACTCTGTACTTAAATGTACAGCATGATTACACTGCAACAACACAGCCTAAATTAAAGTGTAGCCTTTTTTCTTCTTCTTTGAAATACATTTTGGGACCAGGAAGAAGCCAATTTTGTGGATCTCAAGGATAAAACGTCACTATAGTTCCTTAGGTCAATTTAAACAGACATTTGAAACTGAATTACTGATCCACACAATGAGAACTTATATGAACTAGTAGTCTACAAGCCCTTGTTTACTTTATAGTTATTCATCTCTTACAAATGGCAGCATGCCTAAGTATTTATGTGCTATTATAACAAACCGGACACAAACTCAAGCTGCAGTGTGGCACACCAGGGCTGTAGTGTCCAGCTGCGATGGTGTACGTGTGCACAGGCACATCTCACAGTCAGCTCTGACATTACAGCCACAAATGCCATTACAGGCAACTCCCACAATCTGGCAGCGAGTCAAAACTGCAGCTGCGAGGCGAGCAGAGCACAGCTTTAAACTCAAACAAGAGCATTTGAGACCCTCGGCAAAGCATTGCATTAGCGATTCCTCATTAAACCGAAAGGCTACAGAAAGAGGAAACTTCCCAGCAGGTATCAGAGAGCGAGAACTGTACTGACGCTGCACTTTGGAGGCCATAAAAAAGGATGTTTTTCTTCAGAGAGCTGATGCTAGTGAGAATTTTGCAGAAGGCTCCTTAAACAGCTTTATTTCTAAAGCAGGCTGTAAGAACACAAAATGATACACTTACCGAGAGCTCCGTGAAGATTCTGGAACAATCTGCACTTGTTGTCCAGAGTTATATTTATAGACTTCTAAAGAGGAAATGACAGGGAAGAAAATGATAAAACGCAGCATAAACACATTTAATATGTGTCTTTACTGAAACTGTGAACTTGAATGTGCATTCTGAAAACAAGCCTAAAGATCTTAAAACGGAGCAATAAAGTTTTAGGAAACCACGCTATATCCAACAAACTATACTCAAACACTCACTCTTTTCTCCGGGTTGATATATATCTTGGTGAAATGGAGTTGGTCACTGTCACTGTCTGCTCCTGACCAGTCCGAAAGCATCTTTTTAAGATTGGGTGCATAGCCAATGAAGCCTAGAAAAAAAAACATTTGAAAAAGCCTATAAATAGACACAAAACAACCTATGATTATCTGGTTTAAATGTGTAATTGGATGATTTAAGCTTATCTTTTAATTATTAGTCTGATTATTTCTCATCTGTTTGACATCCCTCTATAAGTATGAGTGTTTCTGGAACATTCTGAGAGATTGTGAGAAAGGAAATTAAAAAAGGAAGAAGCCTCAAACGTCTTAGTAAAGCAGTTCTTTCTTGGTAAAGTTAACTCTGTACAAAGACTAGAATATACAAGGTTAAAAGAGATTTAGTTGGTGATGATACAAGGGATTATCACATGCAATGATTTGCTTCCATTCTGTTCCACGCACCATTGCCTCCAAAACTTTAGCATTCATCCACTGTTAAACTAATAATTTCATAATCGCTTAATTTAGGGCTTTGAAATGAACAAAAACCCAATTATAGCACCTACTCTAATCAGAAAAGTAAAGTATAATTGTATATATGTCGTTTGAATTGTAATGATTTTTCAAAGACATTTTAATAGTATACTGAACAGCACAACTTTTTTTTTTTTTTTACTGTTGTATTACAATAATAAAACGTGATCTTAATGGTCCTAAAAAGAGCCTCTTTGTATTTAAACAAAATCAAATGTATTCATTTACTCTTTTGATTTTGTGGTGAAACATACGATGCAACGTATTTATGAGATGAACGCACATCAACACCATAATTATGACTTCGTGTCATAATTATGAGTGGGGAACACTTTATTTTCTTTGAGCTCCAGTTTCTGAGTTGGCTGTCATTTTGTTTTTGTTTTTAAAATAAAACTAGCAAAATTGCATATACAAAATATTATAGTATTGCACAATTATGATAAAATATGTAATAAATCAGGTTACACACCTTCATAAGTTGAATAAAAACATAAAAAAGCAAAAACACACTGATGCACAATCTTCATTCATCCTTTTGCAGAAGTAGAATTCAAAAAAAATATTGCTGTATTTGTTTGTAGAAAAGGACATTGACATCTTGTGCCAACTAAGGAGATTTAACGTTGTGTATTCACTTCCAACCACTAAATGAACGTCCCAGGAGAACTTGAACACACCAATAACTCGTATCATATCACGTGAAATTTGTGTAAATAATGATTCATAACATTCATGAATCCAGAACTACACCGAATTGAGCTAACAGAGCTAACAGTACATCTAAAGCTCTTGAGTAACGGTAACAGAACAAGAGAGGAATACATGCCTCCTGCTCCAAGGAACCTCTTCCCTTCTCTGACATGAGGATGCTTGTCTTCCAGGTGACGGTCCGGCCAGATGAGCGTCTCGGCAGAAAACACAACTCTGTGCTTGGCCTGCTGAAACTTCTTCAGCAGCTCTCTCGGACCAGAAGAAAAGATCACGTCATAGCTGTGGAAAGCCCAAGCATAAACAATCGTTACTGCCAATGATCAGCACTGATCGCTGAGACAGTACAGACATAATTATGATGGACATAACTAGTACCTATCCACAAAAAGAATGACTCTGTTCTCGTCCTGTATGTCCTCCAGAGCAGACTTCAGCAGGCGCACCTTCTGCCCTCCACCTGGAGGAGACATGTAATCTCCACCTTTCCATGTTTCACCCCTCCCAAGAACCTAAAAAACAGCAGAGGAATGTCTGCAGATTAAAGGCTGTGAACTGTGTTATATAGGGTGCATCTAACAAAAATGTCAAGGTCATATTTAACCCTGAAATCAAGAAAAAAAACATAAGAAATAACACTTTTGTTGCGAAAAGTAAGCCTAGTTTTGGGATTTTAAGCATGCATCATGGTAGTATCTGCTGTATGTGACACACTGTAAAAAATTACTGTGAATTTAACGGTAAAAGACTGTAAAAATGCTACAGTAAAAACCTGTTAAATGGTTAACGGTAAACTCCCCTACTATATACGGTGAAAAACTGTACTGGACATTACATGTATTGGACATTAATTTTACGGTAGTATACCGTATTTGGAAGTGGAAAAAGACCGTATAATTTACAGTGAATAACCGTAAATTGACATTCCCAGAATTTCAAATTTGATGTTTTTTTGTTGAAATAACTATGTTTCTTCTTAGTTTTTTCTTATCAGTTTTGTATGTTAGGGTTGTGTGTTACACCTAATGCTGTTAAATTAATGTTTATTGCATTATTTCAGTTTCATGTGTGTTACCGTGATGGTGTTTAGCGTTAGTGTGAATGACACTGTGCACCTTCTATATATGTTATTATTTAAAAGCTGCTTGTGATGGGCTTTGGATCATCATGTAACTTTCTCATCACCTCCTGCATTTGGTGGTTATTAGTGTATTACAAAGGTACAAAACAGATTTCAGTACTTCAATAAGGTTGGTATATTAACATTATATCAGTTAATGAAATTATGGTATTTAACTACATTTAAGTTAAAACCGTAAAACCTAAAACGTTGCTACCATATTTTTTACAGTAAAATTCCGGCAACCACAGCTGCCGTTTTTTTACCGTAAATTTTACGGATTTTTTTTACAGTGCAGGATGATACTAGATTAATATTGTTATAATATGTTATATACATCAGAATAATAAATCAAAGGCACAGTACTAATGATTTATGCTTTATGATTTATAGCAATGTTGAGAATTCTATTTTTGGCAAGTTTAGTATACAGGATGATGATGCATCAACTAAGGTGTTAAAATACTAAATCTACTATTCAATTTAAAATTGTATTTTGACAATTTAGTTGAATAATTGAATAAGCGACGACAGACAGCGCAAAAGCCAAGTACAAAAGATTCATCTGATAAGTAAATTTACGCTATGACATATATACAGGCATAATTACATATTTAATTGCCCAGGATTAGTCATAAAAGCAACTCTAAACTGAATGATTTGAATTATTTAGCCTATAACCCCATTGATCACAAAAAGTATTAAAAGTAATAACACCCCCAGCATGCCACTTGGGTCCTTCTGTGCCAGTTCCACGGGCCCATCTTACCTCAAGGGTTTAATTTGATCGTTTTACTTCAAAATAAAAATGATATCTTTTACTGCACAAATCGAGGACATTGACGTGTCCACGAATCCCTCATTAACAAACAGACACAAACTTTGACAGTCAACATAAACCAATGTCACAGATGACTATTTTCCAAAGAAACAAAACTAGATTAACCTCAAAACTGTTTTGACTGACTGACTACATCTCTCAAATGCTGATAAGCAGATGAGTTCATCAAATTAAACGATTAATCAAAAGTGTTTAGATGAGATTTAGTGCTGTATAGATAGAAAACGTTCCACTTTATTACCAAGCTCAATCACTGTAACAACATTTTGTAAAAACGCCAGGGGAAAAAACTGTTAATAGGTTAACAGTAAGTTCCCGTACTATATACAGGGAAAAACTGTAAAATATCTAACCATGTATTTTACGGTAAAATGCTGTTACAGTTTTTAGAAGTAAAAATAACAAATCAATGTATAATCTAAAGTCAAAAACGGTAAACTGATATTCCCAGAATTCCCTGCATGACACACATTTGAAAGTTTTTTGTTTAAATAATCATGTTTTTTTAATAGTTTGTGTTATTAGTTATGTATATTTGGGCTTTATGTTGCATCTTCTGTTGTTTAATGAAAGTTGAATGCATTATTTAAGTATCATGTGTGTTACCATGATGGGTGTTTAGTGTTTGCATGAATGACTCTGTGCACCTTCTATATATCAGTATAACCTTCTGCTTGTGGCGAAGCTACTTAGCTTTGATTCTTCATGTGGCTTTCTCTTTTACCAGCTGCATTATTATGGTGGTTGTCAGTATGTTAAAGCTACAAAACAGATTTTAATAGCAGTGTGCATTGTTGAATTTACTGGTTTACAGTCAAATTTTCTTGTTTTTAAATTACAGTTTTA
>NW_015505387.1:1170543-1210934 GCF_001515645.1 Sinocyclocheilus grahami | reverse complement strand
TTGGGACTAAATTGGCCCACTTTCTAGTATATAAAAGTATACTTTTAAGTATACTTTAAGTATAACAGTAGTAAACTTTGAGTACACAACTAGTTTACATCAAAATCTTTAGTTTGTACTGCAACTATAGATATACTGATAGTTTACTAATTAAATACTTGTAGTAGCATTTTTAGTACACTTTGAAGTATAGTCTCAGTAAACTACTCGTTTAGTAGTTTTATACTGCAAGTATACTCATAAGTTTTCTTTAAGTGAATTTTACATCATACTTTAAGTATACTACTGTCCCTATTTAGGTATTAATTTGTATATATTTTGTTACATGAATATCTGAACATACAAAACATCAAAAGAACAGGGTATCTGCTTGTAAACAAAAACATTGTATTCTAGCTTCATGCATTCTTTTTTTAAACACTTGAATGTGGATAAGTTTCATAAATAAAAAAATAAAGAAATAAACAACATTTTGAACAAAAAGCTGAAAAAAAGACTATGAATTGGATTCAGAATGATAATCAAAACGTAGATAGAGTCGATCAACACCCCAAAGCTTGACAGTCATTATTATATCTTCATTGGTCGACATTTTATTCCACAACGTTACACAGTTTTGATGCTGTTTTATGTCTGATGATCGCGTTAGAATACATGTGGAAGCGTCTGTTGTTTCGGTTTCTTCTTCACTTGTGTTTTTTAGAAATTCTGTACAGAAGATGTGTACTAGCACCCCCTACAGTATAACAATGAAAACACGGATTATAGGAGCACAATTATAGCTAAAGTATATTTAGACTTTTTCTGAGTGTAAGTCAAGTATACTTAAATGTCATTTTAAGTATATTTCTGAGAAGTACATAAAGCCCATTTCTGAGAAGTACATAAAAAGTAGACTAAAAGTATACTTTCCTATTTTTAGTTTAAAAGAAGTATACTAATAGCACACTTGAATAAACTTATTTTTCGTAAGGGTAGGCGGTCTCAATTTGTGTTTAAAATTAACTGGGGGGAAAATAAATAATAATACTAAAAATAGATGATAATAATAATTACGTCAGCTAATATTTCTCATGGTAAGTTAAAGTTTTGTCTTAAAAACAAGCAAAAGATACATTTTGTTGAACATTTGTTGTCATCCTATGATAGCTGTCACAAAGGAACTTGAAATTAGACACATTATTATAGGCTTTTCAGCAAAAGCATTTTTTTTCTTCAGCAAACATCATTTAAAACACAATACTTGAATATTATATTAATATGATTTCATTTTAATTAATATACATTTCAAACATTTCAAACATATGAGAACTTGCGCTAACCTGGCATGGGGCCTATTATGAACCTTTTAATTATGAACATTTATAACCTTCCAGTTTAAATCTGAATTTCACTGTACAGTGATAATAAATAGGAAAACAAAGTATGCCAGACTAACTAATAATAATAAATTCATTGGTGATTCACACCTCGGAGCCCACCGAGGGCGGGAAACTGGACGAGACCCTCAGTAAGCTCAGAGAAGGAGTCAAGAGAGAGATGGTGGATGTCCTCCGAGCCAATGTGGAAGAATTGATGCAAGAGCACCAGCAAGCATGGGTGGATCTCTTCATATCTGGCAAGTCGACTGAGCACAGTCTGACATAATTGCTATTCACTTAAAAATATATATCAGTATATACATTTCAGGTTCATTGTATGGACCTCAAAAAATTTACTTTGTACAAAAATGAAAATCGTCATAATTTACTGAACCTCCACTTGTTCCAAACCTGTATGAGTTTCTTTCTTCTGTTGAACACAAAAGTAGATATTTTGAAGAATGCTGGTAGCCACTGACTTAAATAATATGGAAAAGAAAAAATACTAATACTGTGGAAGTCAATGGTTACCAACATTTTTCAAAATATCTACTTTTGTGTTCAACAGAAGAGAGAAACTTATACAGGTTTGGACTTTTTATTTTTGGATGAGCTATCCCTTTAATAAATCTTAGGGGTCGTATCAAGACAAATAATTTTTTTTCTTAAGCTTAGAAGTGTTCAGTGTATTATGAAGACAAACAGTGCATTTTAATTTGAACTCAAAACCCCCCCTGGAAAAAAAAGTAAAGAAAAGTATTAAAAATTTTGCTAATTTAAGGCCGGTTGCATAAACTAGTCTTAAAAGGTAGTCATCTAATTTATTTTTCTTTAAGAGTCAAAATTTTTACAATTTCGGTTACATATAATTAGGTTAGTCTAAGTTGAATCCAAAATATAAGACTGGTTACCCCTTAGTTAACTGCTAGCTGGTAAAACTAATTCTTAAGACATTGTCTTAATATAGGCTAAGTTTATTCAGTTTGCCCCCTGGATCCACAGACGGCGCTTAGATTAAACCAGGATTAGGCCATAGTTCAATTAGGACGTTTTTATTAACGTACCTTAGGAAGAAAAAAACTCATTACTGGTGTGCATCTTAAGACAAAACAATGGCACTGATATATCTTAAGATCAGTCAGTGCAAATTTCTTTGTTGAAACGGCTCAGAAATGCATTTTAGTCTTAAGCCTTGTCTGTGAAACCGGGGGTACGAAACTAGAAACTGCCTCTCACCATTTAGAAACTGCCACTAGCCAAATATGAGTATTGTGTGTCAGGTAAATGGGCTTCTCTACCAGCCACTGCACTCCAAAAGGAGGTTTTTGCAGGGATGCCATAGGTCGCCCAAACTCGGTTGTAAACATCTAAAAAACCTTTTTTCGCTATAGAGAACCTTTTATGCAATGGAAAGATTCCATGGATGTTAAAGGTTCTTCATAGGAGAAAAATAAAGAAGCTGTATCTTTAAGAGTGTGTGGCCAGCAGCCTGTCTCAGATTGACCTTTGACAGTAAACGCTGCTGATTAGAAACAACAAGTTTCAAGAGGTCTGAGATGCTTCATTAAGCTTCTTTTTGACCCGTCGCTCAAATGCGACAGTAAGCGCTCTTCATACTTGCACAAATATGTGAGCTGATTTTTGTTTTATATGCCAACTCTCCATGTGAATGCCCACACAGAGCTATTGTTTACAAAAAGTCCTTCATATTTATTGACCGCAAAGTTTTGTCATATTCTACATCTCTTCTACAGTTCTCTTTTGGCATTCTTTATTTCTTTTAGTTTTGTCAAAAACAAGTAGGTCAGGCGACTAGGCCTGTCGCTATAATCGATATATGGACTTATTGCGCAATTTATGTACATGACCTCAATAATTTTTGGTGACGCAATATATCGCCCATTATATTTACTTAAAAATTAATGTCACCATGTTTTGTACATTCCACTTGCGCCTGTGTCTTTTGCAGCTTCTCGTACATAGTGAAAAGATGCTTCTACAAAAAAAGGTTTCATCTGCAGATATGGCCTTGTTTGGGGATCTGTGCCTTTGTGCATACGGACATCTGACTGCTGAGTAGTGATTGTGTTTTTCAGCAATAGTGTGCACCCTTCATTTACAGAGAAAAGAAGGTCCGGGAAAAATCTGCAGATGGAAAAAATCTCCATACAAGTTCTTTGTGCATTTTCCTTTTTTTCTAATTGTTACTTTGCACTTTTTGTTAGAAAATGTTTATTTAATATTTATTCAGGTTTTTTAAGGTATCTAATATTTTGATACTTAATTTGCATGATCTAAATATTCTTAAAAATTAAAAGTTTGTTGTCATTTGAAGTGTGTAGGCCTTCTTGCATTATTATGCTGTTACATTATGACTATATATTCAGTGCCATAAAATGGTCTTTAAAATGACTAATATCGCTTATCGCAATTATTTCTGGGGCAATATTTCGCACAACAAAAAGTTGTTATCGTGACAGGCCTACAGGCGACCTAGCACAGCAACTTTAAAATGAAATTTGAGTGAACTTACTGTACAAGGCCAGGGACAGCTTACATGTCAAGACAAATCTGGAAAAAATACTATACCACTTACCACAATAGCTGTTTGTTTTCCTTTAAGGACAGTTTTTTGGGATGTATTTTATCTTGTGAACACAATCAGACTCCCTTATATTTAATATGTTCAAGTTTTACAGCTTAAAATAATGTTTAGTTCATGAGGATTTGATCTGAAATGTGTCTATTTACAAGGCCAGAGACCGTGTAAAAGCAAAGAGAAAAGTTATTTTGAATTCAGTTTCATGTTGTTAGAAAAACACAGAGATAACGCCTACAGTATAATGATTTAATGCTTTGTGCATTCGTTCAGTTGCACATATACAAGTTGCATGGGACAGTGCAAATAATATAAGCAAACCTGCAGTCCAAGGGTCTGTGCTGTTGCTCATTTCACATGTGAGCAGGGGTGTAAAATACTTTTAGACATTTTTTTTTTTATAATTTTACTGGATTAGTGTACTTTAGTATTATTTTTGGGGATTTGTACTTTACTCAAGTGCAATTTAAACTGACCATTGTATTTTCACTTGATTACATTTCTGAAGAAAAAACTTTTTACTCCTTACAATTTTATTTGAACTGGAAAAGTACTCGTTACATTTTTTGCATTTTCTACTTTGTCGTGCAAAATGACGTGCAAGAACGAATGATGTTTGTCTTCACGCATCAAACACACACGTTTCATCTTCAGTTGTAATCAGGAAATTTTTTTAAAGATATATTTATGGGCTTTTTGGACCGTAGAGAGCAGACAGGAAAACATTGGGTGAAGAGAGGGGGTCGGCAAAGGACGGGATTCGAACTCGGGTCGCCGCAAGCACAGTTGCGCTAGGCTATATGTCTAACCATGCTATCAGTGCCGACATCAGGAAAATTTCTGGCTTCAAAATTTCCCCATTAAATCTTAGAAAGCATATTGAGGTAGCAAAGCTGCTTTTCCCATAAAAGTCTATTGATTATTTGTGTTTGTTTGGATATAGCCATTAACTGTCTGTGTAGTATATTGGCTGAATGCACAACATTTACTCACCCTGAAGTATTTTCCTTACACACGCCCATCGTTTCGCTTCAGAAGACACTGATTCATTAACAGGGGTTGTATGGGTTACCGTCGTGTTCATTTGTATAGTTTTTAAGGTGGCATCTTGGGACGTCCTGTACACCTGCATTATATTCTTACAGATGGATTATACTTTCTAAAAATCTTTGTGTTAATTTGAAGTAGAAGAGTCATATGTCTGACAAAACATTTTGCATTGAGAAGATGATTCAATATGATGAAACGATTTTTTTTTTTTGAGTACAATTTAAAGTTGTACTTTTAAATTTCACCCAAGCCAAGATATTGCTTTGGCCAAGAAGATACTTTTAATTGAGTAAAAATTTTCACTAAGTTTCTGTGCTTTCGCCTAAAGGGTTAGTTCACCCAAAAATGAAAATTCTGTCATTAATTACTCACCCTCATGTCGTTTCAAACACGTAAGACCTTCGTTCATCTTCAGAACACAAATTAAGATATTTTTGATGGAATCTGAGAGCTTTCTGCAGCGCAACTGAAATGTTCCCAAGTCCAGAAACGTAGCAAGGAGATCTGTAAAATAATCCATGTGACATCAGTGGTTCAACCGTAAGTTTACGAAGCTACGAGAATACTTTTTGTGCGCAAAAGAAAAAAAAAAAAGATTCGTTTTGACAATTCGTCACCGTAGCGCCATTTTGGAGAATATCCGTTGGACGTAAACAGTGTATGCTGTCACTGTCACACGGATACGCTGCTTTCGTTCAGATCAAATCACAACAAGGTAGGAAACAGATCCGGCGTGACGCAGCTGACACAGAATAGCATACGCTGTTTACATCCAGCTGATATTCTCCAAAATGGCGCTGTTGAATAAAGTCGTTTTTTTTTCTTTTGCGCACAAAAAGTATTCTCGTAGCTTCATAAAATTACGCTTGAACCCCTGATGTCACATGGATTATTTTAACGATATCCTTGCTATGTCTCTGGACTTGGGAACATTTCAGTTGTGTTGCTGTCTATGGGAGGGTCAGAAAGCTCTCAGATTCCATCAAAAATATCTTAAATTGTGTTCCGAAGATGAACGAAGGTCTTACGGGTTTGAAATGACATGAGGGTGAGTAATTAATGACAGAACTTTCATTTTTGGGTGAACTAACCCTTTAAGAATAATATTTGAGTACTTTTTACAGAGGTGTATTTTAGAAATAAGAAGATTTAAAAGTAGAGCAGCAAATAATATGTGGTTTAATTTTAAAAATGTTGCCAAAAATAAATAAGTAAATAAATAAAGACTATTTTTTGCACAAATATATATATAAAAAAAAATGTTGGTGTACTTCAGGGAAAATGTAAGTATGATATGACTCCTGTAATGTGTTCACTTGGTTTAAGAATCTAAAAGGAAATGTTTCATAGTTTTTTTGCTGCTTTACAGGTGTGGAAATCAGAAAGATCACAGACGCCCATACTCCGTCCAGTCGCACAGTCAACAACACGCTGTACTACATTCTGTCGACCTCCACAGCGCCCCTCCTGGATCAGAGTCTGACCGCAGAAGAGCACGAACGCCTGGAGTCCAGTCTGAACTACGCCGACCACTGCTTCAGCGGCCACGCCACCATGCACGCCGAGAACCTGTGGCCGGAGCGCCTGACCAACGTGGCTCAGATCCTGCAACTGGTGAATCTCTGGAACCTGACCTTCCAGAAAAGAGGATGCAAGGTCCTCGTGGCGGCAGGCACTCACGGTATGATGCAAGGCATGGTCCTGAGTTTCGGCGGTCTGCAGTTCACCGAAAACCACCTTCAGTTCCAGGCCGACCCGGATGTTCTTCACAACAGCTACTCTTTGCGGGGCATCCATTACAATAAAGACCTTATCAACCTGGCCGTGCTGCAGGACGCCGAGGGTAAGCCCTTCCTGCATGTGTCCGTCAAGCCTCAGGAGAAACCCGTGAAGCTGTACGCCTGCGAGGCCGGCTGCATGAACGAGCCTGTGGAGCTGACCTCGGAGCTGCGAGGCCACACGTTTCCGGTGATGGTGACCCAGCCCATCACGCCTCTGCTGTACATCTCCACTGATCTCACTCACCTGCAAGACCTGAGACACACGATGCACGTCAAGGCCATATTGGCTCACGAGGACCACATGGCCAAGCAGTACCCAGGCCTGCCCTTCCTTTTCTGGTTCAGTGTGGCGTCCCTCATCACGCTTTTCCACCTCTTCCTCTTCAAACTCATCTACAATGAATACTGCGGGCCGGGAGCCAAGCCGCTCTTCAGGAGCAAGGTATAGCCGAAGACACTTGAAGACGAGCCGTTTTTGGGGGTGGGAACTGTGGTGTGTGTGAATCTCCTCTCCTTTTTTCTTCTTGCTATCATTCTGCACAACTCTCAAATCCTGCCTTGCAAGATATTTTTACCTCTTGAAACTAATTGATAATAATTGGTTTGGGTAACCCATCAAACTGCTGTAATTGGAGGCTCTGGTGTGCTGGAAATAGTTGTCTGCAATCTTCAGTTTGGGTGTTCTCTCTCTATGAACCTCTTGATGAACTGAAAGCACCAGTGCTCTAAAGACACTATTCAGTAAGCGCCATTGTTTTTCTCGCAATCTGACACAATTAGAACTGATTTGTGTCTAAAAACGTAAGAAAACATATTTATTTTGTTTTATATGAAATACTATTCCGCTTTGCAGAATAACCATTTGCTAATTACGTTTGAAGGACAGTTTTTTTTTATGTAATTTATCTCGTGACTTTCAGCAGACTTTCCCATCTTTTATATGTAGTTTTACAGCTCAAGAAAGTCTGTCTAGAGTATTTAATTCAGTTTTTTGATGGGATGATAGCAGGTGAGGAGTCAAATTTTATTTGTTCTGAAATTCGTGTGTGAACTTATTATCACTGGTGCCTTCAAGTCTTTCTTCTTCCAAGTTGGTTTAAGGGGTTTTGTTTCTCTGAAATTTGCTGTCTGCAAAGTCTTTTTTGTTCGTTTACAATCTGGGGGTCTTACGCAGGGGTCTGAAGTTTGAAGATCTTGTTGTTGGTTTGGTGAGGTGAAAGTTGAATTTAAATTTGAACCCAAATACATCGTTTTTTTTCACTGATCACATTCATCCACCATACATTAATTTATGTCAGTAGGGTAATCTCAATACTGATGGTGGTTTTGGTGACATTTTTGATAGCAGTTAACATAAACTTCAAACATAAGGTAAGCAGATTTGAATAAACTTCACAAAACCTATCAAGAACGAGTTTGTTTTGCCACAAAATCACAAGAAGAAAATTACATTTTGCATTAAAATTAAGCCTTTTTAATACAGACCATTACACTCTAAAAAAATGCTGGGTGAAATACAATCCAGTGCTGGGTAAAATAGGGACAGACCCAGCAATTGGGCGGTTTTGACCCAGCGGTTGGGTTAAATGTTTAACCCAACCTTCTGGGTAGTAACCCAACCGCTGGGTCAAAACAACCCAATTGCTGGGTTTGTCCCTATTTTACCCAGCACTGGGTTTTATTTCACCCAGCATTTTTAAAGAGTGTAGGATTAACATTTACAATAAAACTAATTGTATTAGAAATAATTACTATTATTACAATTGTTATGCCTATACTATGCTGATACATTTTTTTTTTTTTTTTAGAAAATCATATTGCAGTATTTTTTTTCTGTAATGCAGTAAAAGATATACAGCACTGAGCAACTAATTAGAATCACAACTGACAATAATAGGAATTCCAAAACGATGCTTCAAAATTGCAAAAAGGCTTCATTTCTTTTTATAAAAATAAATGTCCCCATGCAGACATTTTTTCCTAAGATTCACAAAGTCTAAACAGATTTAGGTGTTGATATGTGAAAGGATGAATGAATCACGTCAGTTCACTGTTTAGAGCACAAAAAGAGATGGGAGAGTTGAGAAGGCACTACTTGCTTATTAAACATGTTTCACTCTTATAATGTTTAAGTAGGCAAATACAGTTTCACATGGTCTGATGTGTAGTTCATATCACTGCTGCATATGCACTGCTATCATACACCCTTAGGTGTACTCCGTTAGATCTCTGCCAACATTTACACAAGCTCACAGAAAAAGCTCTTTTTCCGTTTCTTATTTACTTGTTGTTAATGTGAAGATCCTGCATTGTTTGCCATGTGCGTCTCAAAGTTTCTTCTCATGTTGGAGTGATCTTTTGCATTCGTTAGAATTCTGCTGTTTTTATTAAGTTAACCAATCAAGAGTTAGACAAAGTTCTGTTATAGTGACATTCATTCACATTGATTTTTAAGATTTCCTAAATCTGGGGTCACAGAGTAAAACCTGTCGAGTAGCATTGCTCCTTAGTGATGTGAAATGAGTACATCATCCGAGTTGCCTTAAAATGTGTTTCTAAGGCATCTTTACTCTGCCAAGTTAAGGCTGTTCTGTGCCTGCTTAAAAAAATGTGTAAAGGTGCAATGCCCTGCAATTAAGCTTGCTCTGATCCAACTCGGCTCTAGTATCCAAGCATGCAGTTGTAAAAGCTGTGGAAATGCATTTATGCCACCTCTGAGCAGCATTAAACAGTCTGTGTTAAGACACCTAAATGCCACTTCAGAAGCACTTCTGTGCCACCTTCGCAGTGTAAATGTGTCACTTGTGTGTGTAACATGCTGAAGATACATTGCTTAAAAGTATATATTTTTTTATTAGTGGGCGCAATAAATGACATGTTTTGGGTTTAAAAAGGCAACTCAAATGAGTAAAATCATTTCCCAAAGAGAGTACGTGTAAACATTTGACTTTTTGTCATTTTTGATTGAACTTAGTCATAGCTAGATTTCACACTGGCGTCAATCCTAATGCCTGTGCTCAGTTTATTTGTCTATATTTTACTATTAGCTCAGACTCATACTTAGGGCAAATAAGTAAACCGATGCACTGGATGAAGTGTAAAATATGAGTGCTAAATGCTATGAAATAATAGTAAATCCATTCAAATTTCCATTCAAATCCACAAAATGTTCACAAAGAAAGCATAACACATCTTTATTTTTTCTACCATAAATATGCTTATTCACCCTCTATTTGTTATTTCAACAGGATGATGTTTCTGTCTGAAGCCTAATCCAGTGTGCAGAAACATTAAATATGGCTCTATCTCTGGATGTCCTCTCGGGATTGATTTTAATCACTGGAGACGTACTGATGTATTCAAGACATGTTTTCCATTATTGCTGTGTGAATTTAATTATGAACATGATCTTATTTCTGTCGAGGATTATGTAAGTTGTTAAGGTTAAAATATGAAGACTATTTAAAGGTGCCCAGTCATGTGCAAATTAGTGATAAAATATCAATAATTATGAAGGATTCAAACAAGACCTTTATTAATGTATTATTCTAGCTTATAAACAAGCACAATAATAAAATCTTAATGGAAACCAAATCAAATATGCAGCTCCTAAACACTGATTTTATGTGAATGAAGAAACACATCTTATAAAATCGCAATGAAATGGAAGTAGCGACAGAGCTTTTCTTCTGTATTGTGATGAACATCTGAGTGTAACAGATTATTAAAAAACAATGTAAGGCATGGATTGGTGATTGGGGATAGATGAGTGGAGAAGTCGGGCGTATGGCACCTTATTTTCACTGTAATAATGAGTTGTGACGTTTTGATTATGAGGTCGAAAAAAATCAGATACATGGATGAAAATGGGCTAAATGAATCTACGTCGGTAGTAGAAGTACTGACCTTTATTAAAACAGCTGGGAATATTGTATGTATTTATTTGAAAAATCAGCATTGAACATCACAGATTCAAGTTTGTTTACTGTAGGCTTAATCACATGGAATATAGAATGCTATGCTGATGACACTCAACTCTACCTCTCATTCCATCCTGATGATCCGACCATAGCTGCTCGCATCTCAGCATGTCTGTCACCTTGGACCATCACCTTCAACTCAGCCTTGCCAAGACAGAACTGCTTGTGGTTCCAGCAAACCCATCAGTTCATCACAATTTCACCATCCAGTTAGGCACATCAACCATAACTCCTTCAAAAACAGCTAGAAACCTTGGAGTTATGATTGATGATCAGCTGACTTTCTCAGACCACATTCCTAAAACTGCCCGGTGCTGCAGATTTGCTTTATTCAACATCAAGAAGATCAGGCCCTTTCTTTCGGAGCAGGCTTCACAACTCCTTGTTCAAGCTCTTGTCTATCCAGGCTGGACTATTGCAATGCTCTCTTGGCAGGTCTTCCAGCCAGTTCTATCAAACTTTTACAATTAATCCAGAATGCGGCAGCAAGATTAATCTTTAATGAGGCAAAAAGAATGCACGTCACATTTTGCACGTTCATCGATTTGTACTGGCTACCAATAGCTGCTCGCATAAAATTCAAGGCATTAATGTTTGCCTACAAAACCACCACTGGCTCTGCACCCCTTTACCTAA
The DNA here is from genome assembly GCF_001515645.1 of Sinocyclocheilus grahami. Classification (NCBI taxonomy): domain Eukaryota; kingdom Metazoa; phylum Chordata; class Actinopteri; order Cypriniformes; family Cyprinidae; genus Sinocyclocheilus; species Sinocyclocheilus grahami. The sequence goes on along the minus strand of NW_015505387.1, from coordinate 1,199,527 downwards.
ATTCATTACTTTAGACTTATGTGCCCTCTAGAAGCTTGCGTTCTGCAAGTGAACGTCGCTTTATTGTTCATCCCAAAGAAGCACAAAATCACTTTCACAGACTTTTACATTAACTGTTCCCTCCTGGTGGAATGACCTGCCCAACTCAATCTGAGCAGAAAAACACATCTCTTCCATCTTTATTTGACCCTCTAACTCTAGAACTCTCTATTCTAATTCTATTCTTTAAAAAAAAAAGTCCCTTTTAGACTTGCACTCTATTCATTTACCAACTGCTTGTTTTCTTGAGGGAAAAAAAGCTAACACTAGCTTCTCTAATCTTTTTATATTCTGTCTGTTTGTTTTCTTTTTATTTATTATACAAAACCCCTCTAAAACCAGCCAACAGACCAGGCCGGGAGACCAGCTAAGGCCAACCAAAAGCTAGTTTAAGCTGCACACAAAAAAAAAAAAAAAAAAAGCTGCATGAGAGAGAGCTTCAAATGTGATGTGATGTTTTAAGTTCCATGGGCAAAGGTACTTTTATCATTACTTCAATTGAAAATTACTTCATCATTACATCATTACAAACCCTGGATTGCATGGTATACACAAAAAAATGACCTAGATCAGGGGTGGCGAACGTCGGTCCTGGAGCGCCGCAGCCCTGCAGAGTTTTGCTTCAACCCTAATCAAACACACCTGAACAAGCTAATCAAGGTCTGAAGGGTTACTAGAAAGCTACAGGCAGGTGAGTTTTAATTAGGGTGGGAGCTGAACTGTGCAGGGCTGCGGCTCTCCAGGACCGGAGTTCACCACCGCTGACCTAGAGCATTCAAAAAAATTTATTTGACTCCAATATGTATAAAAGCTGGAATGAAGACAGTCCTCCAGACTGAGGATTGTCAACATCACCTCCCTCAGTAAGTGTTTCTTGTCCCATAGGAGCCAAAATGTGATAATTATTTCACCACTAGAGGGCGATGCATTGTGGTGAGTAGATGTAGGTCACCTGTTCAGCATCACATTATTTTAAACAGCTATTGAACATGGTTCTTAGCTCCACATGCTTTTATTGTAGATATTGTTTGTTCATTAAATGAACCAGTCAAGAAACGGACACCCCTTTGTGGACATTTCTTATTCCATTCTATGAGTCAGCAACAACAGCTTACCACCCTGCCATGGCTTATAGAAAAGCCACTAGGCCTTCATACCCATTACTTATTTATTTGGCTTCTGCAAAAGAAGAAAATCATGTGTAAAAACTGAAAATGAATGAATTTTCTGTTTACAGTGTTTACTTCTGATTTATCATTCGATAGGTTGAACACATCTGAACACAGAACTATATGTTTTAATGTTAATTAGGAGAGGAGTTAATTAGCCCACTTTCAGGTTCTGCGTAAATTAGCAACCATTTAAGTTCAGCACCAAGCACTATTTGATATCAAACGGTGCATCCTGGTTCTGCACTAGATAGTATTCAAAATTAGAATTCGTGTGTCCCAAATCTTAGTATGTTGAAATGAGGATCCCTACCCGGATGGTTTTCTATTTCCGGTGCATGTTCCCCACAAACCTCCACACATGGCAGATGTGTCCTCCTGGCCTCCTGGTGGAATGACCTGCCCAACTCAATCCGAGCAGAAAAACACATCTCTTCCATCTTTATTTGACCCTCTAACTCTAGAACTCTCTATTCTAATTCTATTCTTTAAAAAAAAAAGTCCCTTTTAGACTTGCACTCTATTCATTTACCAACTGCTTGTTTTCTTGAGGGAAAAAAAGCTAACACTAGCTTCTCTAATCTTTTTATATTCTGTCTGTTTGTTTTCTTTTTATTTATTATACAAAACCCCTCTAAAACCAGCCAACAGACCAGGCCGGGAGACCAGCTAAGACCAACCAAAAGCTAGTTTAAGCTGCACAAAAAAAAAAAAAAGCAGCTGCATGAGAGAGAGCTTCAAATGTGATGTGATGTTTTAAGTTCCATGGGCAAAGGTACTTTTATCATTACTTCAATTGAAAATTACTTAATCATTACATCATTACAAACCCTGGATTGCATGGTATACACAAAAAAATGACCTAGATCAGGGGTGGCGAACGTCGGTCCTGGAGAGCTGCAGCCCTGCAGAGTTTTGCTTCAACCCTAATCAAACACACCTGAACAAGCTAATCAAGGTCTGAAGGGTTACTAGGAAGCTACAGGCAGGTGAGCTTTAATTAGGGTTGGAGCTGAACTGTGCAGGGCTGCGGCTCTCCAGGACCGGAGTTCACCACCGCTGACCTAGAGCATTCAAAAAAATGTATTTTACTCCAATATGTATAAAAGCTGGAATGAAGACAGTCCTCCAGACTGAGGATTGTCAACATCACCTCCCTCTGTAAGTGTTTCTTGTCCCATAGGAGCCAACAAATCGCTGCACAATTATTTAATCCCGAATTCCACAGACTCAAATTGAAAGGCATTTGTTTGTGGTTAGTAAGATGCATGTATAAAATATATGCAGTACAGTGATAATTGTGCGTGCATCTATGAATCATTTTGAGTCTAATATCATCCCATAAATGAGGGGCTGTTGTGATGCAGGTTTATATTATTTTAAATTGTGTCTATGTTGTTTGTGGTTTGTGTATCTGAATTCGCAGCAAATGCAACAAACTTAACCCGTTTAATCCCAAATTAATTCCCAGACACGAAAATATCTAAATGACGTGTCATTAGTAACCCTTTGAAATAATCAATAATAATTTTTTTTTTGGAAAGTGTGTGAAAAATGGTGTTTTATGGTCGGTCACAATTGTGACCGGTGGGATAATGTGTATACTGAATTATCATATTTCTGCAGTCATAAAAATAGTTATATATCTTAGCCGCCCAGCTATTTTAAACTGTTTGATCACATTCTAGGGTTAATATTATGCATAAAAAATCCCTTATAAAACGGAGAGTTCCGGTCCTTGATTCTGATTGGTTGAGCCGCATTCGAAGCTGTTGTAAATTACACTACAAACACACACCTTTGTTTACTTTGTGTGTTGCTCGGCAGCCACTTTGTTGGAGCCACAACCGTTTCTGAGGAACTACATTGTTTTGCTGAAGAATACTGTTTTTATTAATATCATTACACTTTTTTTGTTCTGTTTTATTTTGTGAAACCTTACTACGTATATGCAATAAACGTTTTATAAAAGCAATAAGCCCCGTGAAGCCGTGGTTTACAGTGATTTTATAACAGCTAAGGGGTGTTGTTATCCCCTGTGTACACGTTAATAATGAATTGCACTGGACCTTGTTTGTTGGTAGTTGTGTGTGTGTGGGGGGGATGTGAAATGCTGTAAACTGAGAAAATTAAGTTCCACATATGCACGGATTCCTTTTTGCATGAGCAATTTATGATATATTAATGCAGAACAGAACATTTTTATTCACAAACATGTCTGTATTTGTACAAATCGCTGCACAATTATTTAATCCCGAATTCCACAGACTCAAATTGAAAGGCATTTGTTTGTGGTTAGTAAGATGCATGTATAAAATATATGCAGTACAGTGATAATTGTGCGTGCATCTATGAATCATTTTGAGTCTAATATCATCCCATAAATGAGGGGCTGTTGTGATGCAGGTTTATATTATTTTAAATTGTGTCTATGTTGTTTGTGGTTTGTGTATTTTTTTTTAAATTTTATTGGTGACTGTTTGTTTTACGTATTTGATTGTGATATTGTGAAGCACAACTAGTGTTGTATTAAACTGTGCTATATAAATTAATAAGAACAAGAACAAATCTGAGAAGGTCTGCAAGAGAGAGAAGTTCTCCAGCACCTGAATGTTTATAATAAAATCGGCTAAACAGCCATCTATACCAACAGAAAAGTTGTATTATGACGAAATTATCAGCATATTCAATTCAAAACCCAGACAACAACTATAACCTGTTTAGAACAGAAATCACTCATTCAAGGTAAGATTATCTTATCTATTATTATTATTATTATTATTATATTATATATTGTATTCATCATAATTTCAAGATCATAGGCCACAATAGAAGAGCGAGCACAAGTGAGACTGAGAATTATTATTTCTCTTTTCTGTCACACAGACTCTGTGAGCCTGTCCCAATACCCACATTTGCGGTCTTAGCCACTTGAGAGCGTGCACATGTGGCAGGAAGTGCATGCACATGACTGTCCCAGCTCTTAAAAATGCCAAAGTTCAGTTCTCTAAATGCACACAAAATCCACACCATGTCTAACAGCGCTTTGGAACATTATTTGAGGCTAAGTCTGTCCAATTATTCATCATGTTCAAGAAATCACTAATGCAATCATGTGCCCGAAAATGCTTGTGTAAAAGTAAAGTGTTGCACACTTTATTGGTACAGAGATGAGTGTGTATTTTGCAAAACGTTTGCAATTGCTTTTTATCAGTTCATTAGAAGAACCACAATTAAATTGTGTCATACAAAGGGACATTCAAGTCAGAGCTGGAAGAAACTAAATAATAGAAAAGAAGGCAAGGCATGTTCAATCTGTGGAGTGAAGAAAGGATGAGAGGAGTAAAATGTAGACCAAGGCATACCTACACTGTAAAAAAAAAATCCGTAAACTTTACAGTAAAAAAAATGGCAGCTGTGGTTGCCGGAATTTTACCATAAAAAGTACGGTAGCAACGTTTTAGGTTTTAACTTAAATTTACAGTTAAATACCGTAATTTCATTAACTGATAAAATGTTAATATACCAACCTATTGAAATACTGAAATCTGTTTTGTACCTTTGTAATACACTGATAACCATCACCAGGTGGTGATGAGAGTCACATGAGGAACCAAAGCCCATCACAAGCAGCTTTTAAATAATAACATATCTAGAAGGTGCACAGCGTCATTCACACAGACACTAAACACCATCATGCTAACACACATGAAACTGAAATAATGCAATAAACATTCATTTAACAACATTAGGTGTAACACACAACCCTAATATACAAAACTGATAAGAAAAAACTAAGAAGAAACATAGTTATTTCAACAAAAAACATCAAATTTGAAATGTAACGCAGGGAATTCTGGGAATGTCAATTTATGGTTATTCACTGTAAATTATACAGTATATTTCACTTCCAAAAACAGTATACTACCATAAAATTTATGTCCAATACATGTAATGTCCAGTACAGTTTTTCCCCGTATATAATAGGGGAATTTACCGTTAACCATTTAACAGGTTTTTACTGTAGCATTTTTACAGTCTTTTACCGTTAAATTCACGGTCATTTTTTACAGTGTAAAGAAATTTGTCTGACGTACACGATCTCAGAATGTTTATTGGTATATACCTTCCAAATAACACATCATATGAACGGTAATCAAATTGAAATATTAAAGCTGGACCTTAAAGATAACTAAAATAATAAAGAAAAGAAAATTTAGGTATCTAAATTACACATTTCACAAAAAGTGTCCCACTTTGCATTCACCCCATTGAAAAGTTCTACACAATTGTGGTCTTAAAGCCAACTTGTGAATATTTGGGTCAAATACAGGAAATACGTCATTTACTGTAGGTAGACAAGTGCTCAAATGCCGAGACCACAGGTGTGGTTATTACTTCCTTCTTGGCAAAAGTAAAAAAGGATCAGTGATCAATGAAGAGCAACGATAAAAACGTTAAGGATTTTTGAGAAGGCTCTAAACAGACAACAGATCTTTGTGATTGCCGTGGTTATTTTTCTTTTCTAAAGTTTCAATTGCTGGAGCTCAAACAGTGAGAATGGATTCACTAACTGTAGAAGAACTGTCTTGTCCTGTATGTCATGAAATCTTCAAGGCTCCTGTTCTATTATCATGTAGTCACAATGTCTGTAAAGAGTGTCTGCAACAGTTGTGGAGAACCAAGGAAGCTCGGGAGTGTCCTGTCTGCAGGAGAACATCCTCAAAGAATCCTTCCTGTAATCTTGTATTAAAAAACTTGTGCAAGTCATTCCTGAAGGAGAGAAATGAGAGGCGTTCAGCAGGGTCTGAGGAGATCTGCAGTTTACATGGTAAGAAACTCAAGCTCGTCTGTCTGGAGGACAAACAGCCTGTGTGTTCAGTGTGCAGAGATACACAGCAATATGCCAATCAAACGTTCAGACCCATCAGTGAAGTTGTTCCATCATATAAGGTAAGACAGGTTTACATATGAGGATAAGCTTATGTATTAGTGATCATGTTACAGAAACCTTGAGTGTCTTATAGATTTTCACTTTAAATTCTAGGAGGAGCTCAATACAGCACTGAACTCCTTACAAGAGAAACTTAAACATGGAGAAAACCGTAAAAGAGAGTTCGAGAAAACATTGCAACATATCAAGGTGAGGATTGAGTCTTCTGAGATCTTCTCTATTCTAATTTGTTATTTATTTATTTTTTAATTCGTTTTTATATTTAAAAAAACACTTGCACTCTATTCGTTTTCTAACTGCTTGTTTTCTTTAACAACAAAAAAGCCGCACTTTTAGACTAGCTTTCTCTTTTCTTCTTTTTCTATTCTATCTACTTGTTTTGTTTTTATTGTATGTATATTTATATGTATATATATTGTGTGTGTGTATAAAACCTTGCTACATAGCACGTGCTTTTTATTGCTCTTTTGTTGGTTTTGATTGCTTCTATTGTCCTCATTTTTAAATCGCTTTGGATAAATTACTAAATGTAAATGTAACAGTCACACACACATGTTGGTTTTCAATGTCTTATAGGAACTTTCCACAGACAAACTGGGGGAAGGGGGAAGTCGTGGCCTAATGGTTAGAGAGTCGGACTCGTAACCCAAAGGTTGCAAGTTCGAGTCTCGTACCGGCAGGGATTGTAGGTGAGGGGAGTGAATGTACAGTGCTCTCTCCCACCTTCAATACCACGACTGAGGTGCCCTTGAGCAAGGCACCAAACCCCCAATTGCTCCCCAGGCGATGCAGCAAAGAAATGGCTGCCCACTGCGCCGTGTGTGTTCACGGTGTGTGCGTGTTCACTGCTTTGTGTGTGCACTTTGGATGGGTTAAATGCTAATTCCAAGTATGGGTCACCATACTTGGCCACGTCACGTCACTTCACTGTATATTCTGCCCCCAAACCATAAACACAACCCTCACAGAAAACTGTCTGCATCTTTACAATTTGTAAATTTATAATAAGCATCCATTCTTTTGCATCTATAATATTTTGAAAGTTGCTTGTCTCCTCACATTCAGTTATGGATTACATGAATGATAAATTATTGTATTTTTTTTATTCAAAATGGCTAAATGTGATCAAGTTGAGTAGTTTGCATCACTGCATTGAATTGATAACCCTGGGTAAAATATGAGCAATGTGAAACATCGAAAAACAAGAAAACCCAGAATTTAGTTGACCAAGTTCAAGTATAAAAAGCTCTAGACGTTTCACAGAAACACTGATTGGCCAATAATGTCTCAAGTACCATAGGTCCATAATTCTCAAAGGTCTGTTTAATATGGAAAATATGCATTTTCATTCAGACATGGCTGCCACATTTTCAAAAGTTTGTTTTAAAACTGTCATTTTGTGAAGAGAAACTGATGAGAATCATGTGTATTATCACCCTACAGACACAGACCGTCTATTACAGTACTACTTCAGAAAGTTAAAGTTGTAGTTAACTAACCCACCTTTAGCAACTCACTCTTCATGCTGCTCCAGAATAAGTTTCATCTTTGAGATGAATTGAATGTGATTTGATTTCAGTCTCAAGCTGAATACACAGAGCATCAGATTAAAGAGCAGTTTAAGAAGCTTCATCAGTTTCTCAGGGATGAAGAAGCATCTACAATCATTGCACTGAGGGAAGAAGAGGACCAGAAGAAGCAGAAAATGAAGGAAAAGCTGGATGACATGAACAGACACATCTCAGCTCTTTCACACATGATCAAAGACTTGGAGGAGACAATGAAATCCAATGACGTCTGCTTTCTAAAGGTCTGATTTCAGATAATTTGTTGATTGATTCAATGATGATTGATGGACTTGTTGATGATAAATTGTGTTTTTTCAGCAGAAGTTTCCACTAACAATGGAAAGGTGAGTGATCTGCTGGTGTCTCTGTTCTCTCTGCTTCTGAAGCCAAAGCCACTGCAGTTCTGACTCCTGAATGTTCTTCCAGAGTCCAGATCTCACAGCCGGATCCACAGATGCCTTCTGGAGTTTTGATTCATGTGTCACGTTACTTGGGCAACCTGCCGTGCAGAGTCTGGAAGAAGATGCTGAACTCTGTCCAAAAGAGTAAGTCTGGAGGCAATCTGTGCTGTTACACACACACTGGAAATGATGCATTGGAGGAGACTGACAGATTTTAGCATTGATTTTAGCACAGTGATCAGAGGAAAATGTCTCATTTTGAGTGACATAATTCATAATAATCTGTGTACAGTTCACTTTTTATCATCATACGAGCATCAGAATAAAAGCACTTGCTGATTTTGTCTCATCAGCTCCTGTGATTCTGGATCCAAACACGGCTCATCCACGTCTCATCCTGTCTAATGATCTGACTCGTGTGAAATACATTTGGGACGATCAACCGTTTCCTGATAATCAAGAGAGATTTGACATCTGTGAGTGTGTTCTTGGTTCAAATGGTTTTAATTCAGGAATGCACTTCTGGGAAGTGGAGGTTAAAGAGAGCGAATGCTGGAGTCTTGGAGTAACTACAGAATCAAACCAAAGGAAGGGACGTGGTTTCTGTAACTCTAATGCCTGGTGTGTGAAGTACGATCCGTACAGACTGCTTGGGTCTGGTTTTCCTGTTGAAGAGCACCTTGTGTGTGTGAGAGTTGATTTGGACTATGACGGAGGAACGGTGTCATTCTCTGATCCTGTAACTAACACACATCTACACACATTCACAACCACCTTCACTGACGTCATCTTTCCATTTTTCTGTAATCTTGATGAAGTTAAGCGTCTGAGGATTTTACCATTTTAAACTGTAAAAACATAAAATCACTGAAGCATCATCCGATCCTGCCAATGAATAAATTCAAATGTATATACTTTTACTAAAGTCTGAATTTTGTAAAATTTTACATTTCTACATATTCTACAAAATTTCCCATTGTACAATTTAGATTCACTGTTGTCATAAGTACATGAGCAAGTTATGTTGCCCTTTTTACACCCTCTCACTGAGTGAAGACACTTCAATGTCTGGAGGCAATCTGTGCTGTTACACACACACTGGAAATGATGCATTGGAGGAGACTGACAGATTTTAGCATTGATTTTAGCACAGTGATCAGAGGAAAATGTCTCATTTTGAGTGACATAATTCATAATAATCTGTGTACAGTTCACTTTTTATCATCATACGAGCATCAGAATAAAAGCACTTGCTGATTTTGTCTCATCAGCTCCTGTGATTCTGGATCCAAACACGGCTCATCCACGTCTCATCCTGTCTAATGATCTGACTCGTGTGAAATACATTTGGGACGATCAACCGTTTCCTGATAATCAAGAGAGATTTGACATCTGTGAGTGTGTTCTTGGTTCAAATGGTTTTAATTCAGGAATGCACTTCTGGGAAGTGGAGGTTAAAGAGAGCGAATGCTGGAGTCTTGGAGTAACTACAGAATCAAACCAAAGGAAGGGACGTGGTTTCTGTAACTCTAATGCCTGGTGTGTGAAGTACGATCCGTACAGACTGCTTGGGCCTGGTTTTCCTGTTGAAGAGCACCTTGTGTGTGTGAGAGTTGATTTGGACTATGACAGAGGAACGGTGTCATTCTCTGATCCTGTAACTAACACACATCTACACACATTCACAACCACCTTCACTGACGTCATCTTTCCATTTTTCTGTAATCTTGATGAAGTTAAGCGTCTGAGGATTTTACCATTTTAAACTGTAAAAACATAAAATCACTGAAGCATCATCCGATCCTGCCAATGAATAAATTCAAATGTATATACTTTTACTAAAGTCTGAATTTTGTAAAATTTTACATTTCTACATATTCTACAAAATTTCCCATTGTACAATTTAGATTCACTGTTGTCATAAGTACATGAGCAAGTTATGTTGCCCTTTTTACACCCTCTCACTGAGTGAAGACACTTCAATTTCTTGAACAATCCAATTTCTTAACCAAGCTCTTTCTTCCTTTTCTTTATTATTACGTTGTCTATAAATCAAAATTATTCTGATTTGCTCTATCAGCATCAGATAATTTGTTATGTTGGTCTGTCTGTCGGATCTTCAGTCTTTTTAGTTCTGACTCAAGATGAAGTCCTTATATATATCTTACATGAGTGACTGGTGTCGGTTCAGGTCCTTGTCTTGTTTATCATGCTTTATGAGTTCAATTCACATTGGGACCATCTTCAGAATTTTTGATATCTGATTAATGGAGTGAAAATGACTTTGGGTTTGGGCTAAACACAATGTATGACTGAGACCACATGATGTTATATCATTTTGCCACAATCAGCATCAGCATCAGCATCTCTGTCTAGTTAGTTTTGTTATCCCCTGTGTACTTAAGCTCTTGTGTTTGCTGTGATCATTGCCAGGTCTTTTCCTTTCTTGGTTGAGTCGTTGAGGATTATTCAGTTCTGTTCCCATGGTTTTCTGATTCTCGTGTTTTGTTTATCTTCTTTTTTTACTTTATTAAATTGATCTGCATTTGAGTCTTCTTTTCACTGTCTCTGAGTTCCTCCAAGTAAGAGACATTACAGTGTCTTTTGTTCTTTAAGTTTATTGTATCTTTCCCACAATATTTCTACATACAATGACACTTTGCATGAACATTTGATAAACAATCAAGAATTAGGAATACATCGGTTTTATGCAAAAAAAAATTATAAAATATATATATATATATATATATATATATATATATATACGCGCGCACACACACACACACACACACACACACATTTGTAATACCTGTGTTAACACATGTAGCGTAAATCTTTTGTTTATTAGGTTAAATAGAGAATATAAAGTATTAGTGCCATCTAGTGCATATATTGTGTGAATTACAAATATATAATATTCACCCAATATGTTTACCCTTGTCTGGTTGGTTTTGTGCCTTAGTCTTGCCCTAATCTTGTTGAGCCCCTAGTAGTTTTACGTTCTTGTCCTGCTTTTTCTTTTTCTTTTTTTTTGCTTTTATTTTAGTATTCATCTAGTTCTCCTAGTTCTGATCTTTTGTTTGCATTTTTGTTTGATATTTTTAAGTTATTTGTGTTGGTTAAATTAGTAATTATTTCCCTTACCTTGGACTAATTTATTCCTGTGGAGCCTTGTCCTGTCTTGTCTTGTTGTGGTGTTAGAGTTCCTGTCCTGACCTGTTCCTGCCAACTGGTTCCCCCTGCCTGGCACCTGGTCTGCTTCATAGTCTGCGGTCAACAAGTATCTGAGCTCAGCTCTATGGTGCCTTGTTCGGTCCTTTCCATCTGCCTGGTCTTGCCGCTTCCTCTGCAGCTATTCTGCCAGTTGATGTCTGAGGCTGTTCCAGTGGTCTTCCCTTGCTGTCTCATCGCTGTTAACTGTGTTCCTGTTGTTGTATCACCTGCGCACCTCACTATCCTCTTGTAACTGTCTGTTTTGTAAATAAACCCTTGTCACTCACTCTGCAATTGGGTCCTCCTTCCAGATCCCTGATACCCTGTACCTGGTCAAAAACAGCTCAGAGACCAGGGTGGCTGAGATGGGATGCCCTGGGACTGATATGGCCTTGGGTGCTGGCTCAGGTTGATGCCATTTCAGGAACTTCTGAGGTGACAATCTTTGGGGTGCCTGTGGCAGGAATCATAGCCATGACAGGAAGTGCTGGCACCAAGGAGGCAAAAACAGAGAGGACAGGAATAATTACAGAATATTTACAGAAGCTTTTTTTAGGAATCTCTGGGACTGAGCTCACATTCCAAGGAGCTTGGAGATGGGGGAGCCCATGACAGCACCATCTGTGGCAGGTGTAATAGTATCCTTTGACACTTCTGGGACAAGTAAGCTGTGACAGAAACCTCTGGTCATGGACGGAGATGCCTGGGAGCTTGGAGACCAGTGTGGCTGAGATAGTCATCAGTACTAGCTTTTGCTAGGTGGCAATAACAGGAATTTTTGTGATTCCGGTCGCATGAATCCCTGTGGCAGCCATGACCGGGAGCACTATTACTGAGGATGCAAGACAGACAGGTCTGGGCAGCTTCTTTAGCGGCTGTGGTTAGCATTGAGGTGGCCGAGAAAGGGAGATCTATCATTGGGGAGGCACCCCTGCGAACAAGCCTGCATTGGCCCTTTATGGGACCACTTAGAGCTAGCCTTAGGGCCCCCAGCGGGCTGCCAGCGCAGGGTCCTGAGAATTTGCTTATTGGCAAAACGTTGGCCCCTTAGCACTGGCCCTGCATGGGCAGCCCTCACTTAGCCCCCAGGAAGCCCTCACTATGCCCACACAGGGCCCGCACTATTAATCTACAACAATACATATGTTTCACTTTAAATACTTTCCAGCTACTATAACTTAAGTCTTTGGGGAAAGCAGTTAGTATACATCTGAAATGAATGCAGTCACCACATAACTAATGTCTGTATTGTCAAAAATGTACAGTAGTCAAAGGGATTTCAAATCAATTTATTAAATACAAAACAGAAAACATCCAGTTCAGGTTAATACAGCTACATATAGCCAAAAATGTAAATACAAAAAAAAAAGAAAGCAAACAAAGCAAGGTAAGACTGTAGGATTTTGTCATGTGAAAGTTGTTGTGTGTGAAAGTCTTATCTGTAGTACATCAATGTTCAAACACTGTCCGTAGCTGAAGTTGGCTGATAGCAAATTAATAATCCAACCTCTTGTAATGAAAACACGCCACAGCTCTCAAACACCAGACTTTTCCTGACCATTGGCAAAACGTTGGCCCCTTAGCACTGGCCCTTCACAGGCAGCCCTCACTTTGCCCTCAGGAAGCCCTCTATATTCCCACACAGGGCCCGTGCTATTAATCTACAAAAATACATAGGTTTCACTTTAAATACTTTCCAGCTACTATAACTTAAGTTTTTGAGAAAAACTGTTATTATACATCTGAAATGGATGCAGTCACCACATAACTAATGTCTGTATTGTCAAAAATGTACAGTAGTCAAAGGGATTTCAAATCAATTTATTAAATACAAAACAGAAAACATCCAGTTCAGGTTAATACAGCTACATATAGCCAAAAATGTAAATACAAAAAAAAAAGAAAGCAAACAAAGCAATGTAAGACTGTAGGATTTTGTCATGTGAAAGTTGTTGTGTGTGAAAGTCTTATCTGTAGTACATCAATGTTCAAACACTGTCCGTAGCTGAAGTTGGCTGATAGCAAATTAATAATCCAACCTCTTGTAATGAAAACACGCCACAGCTCTCAAACACCAGACTTTTCCTGACCAGGAACAGTCAAAAATAGTCCAGACTATGGTCCCACGTCGAAAAGAAGTTTAGATCCATATTCAAACTGGACCATGATGTGGTAACCTCACCAATAAAGAGTCCTTCTAAAATGCATACAAATACACTTATTTCTTAAAGTCTTAAACTCTTAGCATCAATCCAAACATAGGCCGTACATACATGTAACATCTCTGCAAAAAACATCAGCAATATACACTTAAAAAAAAATCAACTCCTTACTTTAGACTGGGCTTGAAATGACACATTTCCCAACCAGGACACAGCACAATGTGCTCAGCAGGTGAGCCATGCTGGCTACTGCTGCTTGTTATTGTTAACTCCATTCTACCCACATGGCTTTACTTAAGGAAACCTAAAACACCCTAGCACCCCTAGTGGTAAGGAAGAAAACTGCCCATAAAATTATTATTAATAGGCTCGTGTCTGTTACACCTCAAATATGGCTTGTGAGATCCACTTTCCTGCAGAGTTTAGCTCCAACTTTGATCAAACTCACCCAACTGTGATTTTCTAATGATCCTGAAGACATTGATTAGAATGCTCAGGTGTTTGATTAAGGTTAGAACTAAACTCTGCAGGAAAGTGGATCTCGTGAGCCAGATTTGAGGATCCCTGGCCTACATAAATCAACAGATTCTTAAAAGGTCTCTTTTGGTTTGTGCCATTCCACTTCAATTGAGTGACTAAAGAATGGCCAGTCAATGTTGTTTGTATTCTCCTAGTTGCATTACAGGGCTGCCTACACAAAACCTGCATGGGCCCAAAGGATACAAAAGTTGCTCTGTGCCCGAACGGGCTGGCCCACACTGGGCCATAATAGGATAAATGTGGGCAGTCTGCTAGTGTGGGCTGCTCACAGAGAGCATGCGGTGAGCCCAAAGCTGTGGGCCTCGCCTGGGCAAGCCCGCACTGGGCCTGTTTAGGTTTGGTGTGGGCTGGCCCTAGCCCACTGTGCCCGCAAAAAGCCAGCATGGGCCCCGCAGGGACATGTTTGCAGGGACAGATTGAGGCAGAAAGCTCTGGCATTCAGAAGACTGTGGCAGGAACCTCAAGAAGGATTCAAACAGCTAGATTACTACTCATGCGCCTAGACCAAGCAGGTTGTTGCATCCTCTGTGATTCCCTAAATTTCTGTCTGGAGACTGGGAAATGTTTGTGACAGGCTGGTTAAACAGTTTCTCTCATTGTGATAGAGCACTCAGCCCTATCCAACACCTCTTGAGAGTCTGAATGAAAGACATGACCAGGCACCACTGGCAAATTCATTAGTTCACCTCATATGGCATCTGGCAAAGCAGTTTGTGACCGCCATATTTGTCTACAATATAAAATAGCCGAAGACATCGCCTCTCCCACATCATGTGTCAATTGACAGTGAGCAGCCAAAGCCAAATCAACAAGGTTCTTAGAATCTTAGTCATCTGTGCTTATTGTTTTCTATAAAGCTGCTAGTACAGGGCTGTCCAAGCTCGGTCCTGGAGGGCCGGTGTCCTGCAGAGTTTAGCTCCAATCCTAATTAAACACACCTGAACCAGCTAATCAAGCTCTTACTAGGCATAGAAACTTCCAGTCAGGTGTGTTGAGGCAAGTTGGAGCTAAACTCTGCAGGACACCGGCCCTCCAGGACCGAGTTTGGACAGCCCTGTGCTAGCAGTATAGCTAAAGCATTGCTTGTATGGGCTGCACGTGCAGCAGCATTAAATGATTGTGAGATCAGATGGTCACTTTTAACACACTCCTTCCTGGGACATTGAGGGTTAGTGGTAGCATAGATGGGACCTAAGGCAGTCCATCCAGCTATCCATGTATCGCTTGTTTTACTGAATGCATGTCCCCAATTTCTGTTGAGTAACGGGCATTGGCCAACCATCTACAGCCTTTATTAAATTGAGGCTTTTGAGACAGTTTCTTCCACACTGATCTCAACATAGAAGTATAATCTTCTGCCACTGGAATGCAAGGTGTAAAATTTGTCTGTGATATGCCTTCCCATACACCCCCAACAGGAGCTGGATCAGGCAATGGAGACTCCAAGCCAACAATCTTGGCTGAGGTGTATTTGAAGGAAGCTCTTCCTTCATGGAAAAATTAAAATGAGTTTCCTCACATTGGCTCCCTTCTCCCAACTGCTGTGCATCATCAGAAAGAGAGTGGGGAGCAAGAAGAGATAATATATCAGCATCTTTCATGGCTTCCTCAGAGCGGGACTGTTGCCTGATCATTGGAACGCCTTCCTTAACGGGAAGTAGAGATGGTGAGGAGGACTGAAGAGCTTCAAATTGATCCATTCTCTGTGATAAACTCTGAATAGCCGCTAAGGTCTGCAGTTGAGTGTCCATGTTTCCACCTTCTGCTGGCGGAGATGGCATTGGCCGTTTATCAACCACAATCTCACGGCTTGCGTGTGGAGTCATGACGTTCACGTGAGTGCTTGCATGGACGCCTATGAACATTTCCTCTCCCTACCATGCTCAGGTACAGAACTGCTTATCCTATTAGCATGGCGAAGTCGTTCATCTCTTGGCAGGTCACAAGCGGCAGCACAGAGATTATCACATCCTCTTTCAAATGAGCAACCCCCAAGCATGAAGGACATTCCCTATGCCCATCACAAGAGTCCATTGCTGAGTGACACAACCTGCAGCACTGAGAAACTATAATACCCTTGGCCCGGGTAGGCAAAGCCACACACAATGCACTGACTGTGAACAGCAGTGAAACATATCAAGCCCTGCACAATGCAAAAGACCCACTCCAGTATGCGAACGTACTTAGCAGGCCTACATCAAACCCCAACAACTACGAACAGTGATATAGGGTACAAGAAATTATTACAATACTCAACAAAATTTTGTAATGAAGTGCATTTAATAACTCACGGATAGACAATCTTAAAAAGAACAGAAATAATCCCAAATTTGAACTGCTATTATATTAGAACTGTAACACTATAGGATGGGCGTATCGATCCGAAGTATCAATATATCGATACTGACGCGAGTGTCGAAAGTATCGATACAAAGGTGCATTTTATTTACCAGTGGTTTTGTTTATTTAACAAAAATAATAATAATGCGTACAATATGCATTGAATTGGACAAATAACCTTTGTTAGCGAGTAATTGTGTAGGATAGAACTATTTTCCTGCTCATCTGAACACACGCAAATGTTGCAAGACAGAACCAATCAATCACAGAGAGCATTCACTCACTGCTGACAGTGCATTCAAACAGGGCTGCGTTTCCCAAAAGTATCATAAGAAAGCATTAAAGCTTTATGGAATGGCAGCCCTGAACACTGCTTATCAGAGGACAGAAAAAAAACATAAATGTTTGAGTTATTTCACAATAAACAAATTGAAATTGTAGCCTACATAGTTTGTGCAATTACAATTATTTAAATTGAACGTTGAAAGATAATATTGATCATGTAAAGGTTGCATTTATTGCATGCAACAGCCATTCACTGGCAGTCCCTAATGGCAGTACAAAATATTGCACTAAATCAAATGTTCAAATGTTACAAATAAGTTAGAATATTAAGGTTGTAATACTGGTAGCACTAATATAAAAATGTGATGATATATGTTACAAAAAAGTAACAATTTTGAAATACGTTGATGGTTGTATTTTTTTGTATTTGATCTCAGTATTCCTATCAATGTTGTATAAGGGTTTTTTATGCATAACAGTAACCCTAGAATGTGATCAAACAGTTTAAAAAAGCTGGGCTAAGATATATAACAATTTTTAAGACTGCAGAAATATGTTAATTCAGTATACACATTATCCCACCAGTTACAATTGAGACTGACCATAAAATAACATTTTTCACACACACAAAAATCATTGATTATTTCAAAGGGTTACTAATGACACATCCTTTAGATATTTTCATGACTGGGAAAATAATTGGGATTAAACGGGTTAAAATGCGTTTTAAACATAAAGTTAAGTGGTTTTCATTACCCATTTTACTTTTAGTAATTTAATAATTTAATTAATTTCATAATTTAAAAGTTTAGTGCAGAAGTATCGAATCGGTATCGATATCGACGATACTGCCTTAAAAAATATTGGTATCGTATCGAAAACAAAATAAGGGGTATCGCCCATCCCTATATAACGCAGTACTAGTATATTCAACCAAACTGCAATTATTCGTACAGAAAAACACCACAATTCACAGAGACACAAGGCACATGCACCACCTGGATGACGAATTGAGTGGTAAAATTGAATTGGTTCTTACCCGTACCACATCTCTAAGGTGAGAAAAGAAAAAGAGAAAGAGCAAGAAGTAAAACCTGCTTTTATAATAATTTATGCATTTACTTACAAGGCATTCAGGCTATACATTTTTACCAGCATTTTTTTACCCAGTGTTCCCTGGGAATCAATCCCACAACCTTTTGCGCTGCTAATGCAATGCTCTACCACTGAGCCACAGGAACAACATAGCTAGCAATAACAATAACAATAGCTTTTATATGTGCAGGAGTTCTGCCTCCAGAGTCATGGGCATGGTTTTGTTTACATAAGTCACCTTTATTTATATAGCGCTTTTAACAATAGAGATTGTGTCAAAGCAGCTTTACAGTATCAAATAGGAAAATAGTGTGTCAATGCAAAAGGACAATAGTAAACACTCAATTTTCAGTTAAAGGCAGTTCATCATTGAATTCAGTAATGTCGTCATCCAGCTCAGTTCAGTTTAAATAGTATCTGTGCAATCAAGTCGATGATATCGCTGGAAATTAAGTGTCCCCAACTAAGCAAGCCAGAGGCGACAGCGGTAAGGAACTCCATCTGTGACAGAATGGAGAAAAAACCTTGGGAGAAACCAGACTCAGTTGGGGGACCAGTTTTCCTCCGGCCAGATTAACCAGCAGGTTGATCCATGCTGCAGCAAAGTTAGATTGTGCAGAGGGCTCATCTGGTTCCCCGTGGTCTTGTCCCGATGGCCGTCTAGGAGACAAGATCTTCACTGGGGATCTGTCTCTGAGGCTCATCTAGTTGTCCTGGTCTCCGCTGAAATTCAGGGCTGTAGAGGTCGTCTCTAGGTGCTGATCCCCCATCTGGGCTGGATACAGACTAGATCTGGTGGCTACGGTGACCTCGGAATAAGAAATAAACAGACTAATATTAGTGTAGATGCCATTCTTCTTACAATGTAACAAGTACATAGTGTGTTATTGGAAGTGTTCCCAGTTCCGGTTGACCTAATTAATGCAGCCTAACAATCCTTTAACGGATTTGAGTAATAGAAATTTGTAAGTGTGTTATGTGTAAGCCAGTTTAAAGAGATGGGTCTTTAATCTAGATTTAAACTGACAGACTGTGTCTGCCTCCCAAACAGAAGGCCTCGAGAGAAGGCGGAACAAAGGTTATCATCCTGTTTAGACCATTAGTGACAGTTAGAGTTAGGTCTAAACAGATGCTTTATTTCACTGAAGAAGTGCACCAATTAGGTGGTACTGAGAAACTCTCTCTCCTGAAGAGGATGCAAAAAGCCAGCGCTCTGACTGTAACTCAACAGGTAGGTTGAAGTAACCACGCACTGGGTTTTTTCCTCGGAGGGAGGGGGAGGGGTGTATAGTTTCAGCTGTCAGTGAGACTGGCCCAGCCACTAACCCAACAGCTGGGTAACACAAAAACTACCCAACGCTAGAAAAAACAACTCAACTCAGCAATTGGGTAAAAAATAATAACCCAGCATTTTTTTAGAGTGTAGGATTAGTACAGTAGTACAGATTAGTACAGTAGTGTGTTGCCTAAAAGTCGTTTCCTGAAAGTCATTTATCTGTTATATAACTGTTATTCACTCTGTTATATATACACTGCTCAAAAACATTACAGGAACACTTTTTAATGAGAGTATAGCATCAAGTCAATTAAACTCCTGGGATATTTATCTGGTCACTTAAGTAGCAGAGGGGGTTGTTAATCAGTTTCAGCTGCTTTGGTTTTAATGAAATTAATAACAGGAGCACTAGATGGGCAACAATGAGATGACCCCCAAAACGGGTGGTTTTACAGGTGGAGGCCACTGACATTTTCCCCTACTCATCTTTTCTGACTGTTTTTCACTAGTTTTGCATTTGGCTAGGGTCAGTGTCACTACTGGTAGCATGAGGCAATACCTGGACCCTACATAGGTTGCACAGGCAGTCCAACTCCTCCAGGATGGCTCATCAATATGTCCCATTGCTAGAAGGTGTGCTGTGTCTCCCAGCACAGTCTCAAGAGCATGGAGGACATTCCAGGAGACAGGCAGTTACTCTAGGAGAGCTGAACAGGGCCGTAGAAGGTCCTTAACCCATCAGCAGGACCGTTATCTGCTCCTTTGTGCGAGGAACAGGATGAGCACTGCCAGAGCCCTACAAAATGACCTCCAGCAGGCCACTGGTGTGAATGTTTCTGACCAAACAATCAGAAACAAACTTCATGAGGGTGGCCTGAGGGCCCGACGTCCTCTAGTGGGCCCTGTGCTCACAGCCCAGCACTGTGGAGCTCGATTGGCATTTGCCATTGAACACCAGAATTGGCAGGTCCGCCACTGGCGCCCTGTGCTTTTCACAGATGAGAGCAGGTTCACCCTGAGCACATGTAACATACATTAATGGGTCTGGGGAAGCCGTGGAGAATGTTATGCTGCCTGTAACATTGTTCACCATGACTGGTTTTGTGGTGGGTGTAACGTGGGGTTTGGGTTTTGTTTGTGTTTCTTGTTCATTGCTCTCATGTCTTTTATTTTGGAGTTTAGTCATGGTTCCTGTCTAGTCATGTGGTTCCTTTGCCCTCTTGAATTCCTGCTATTGGTTTCTTTGTTCATTGTGTCATGTTCTGATTGGTAGTCCAAGTCATGTTTCTTGTTCCTCATTGGTTGGATTGTGTCATGTGACCCTGATTGTTTGGTATATATAGCCCTCATGTTGCCTTTGTTCTTGGTCTAGCTTTGAATTGTGTAACCTGCTGTTGGTGAGTTGTGTTTCTATTTATGCTAAGTCTGTTTCTGGTCAAGTCTGTTCATGCCATGCCATGCCAAGTCAAATCTGTTCCAAGTCAAGTCTGTTCCAAGTCAAGCCTTCGTATGTTTGTAATTTGGATTACTTTTGGAATAAAGCTGCACTTGGGTTCTTATACTCGCATTCAGTGGACTGCTTATTACAGAATACTCGACCGCAACTATGAACCCATCAGATCGCCTAGTTCGACTCTGTCAAGGTAATCATTCTGTTGAGGATTACATGGCTGAGTTCTGCAAACTGTACTACCAGGTAGATTTCAATGACACTTTCCTGAAAGACATTTTTCATTTTGGTTTGGATAAAGACATATCGCGTTTAATGCCACGCAATACCCATCACTGGACTCTTGCCTGATATATTGACTTTGCTTTGTTGCTGGCTGGTTCACCATTTACTGTGGGGATTTCTGATGAGGAACCTGGCTATCCTCCAGTATCCGCCACACCCGCCAGTATTTGCACATCATGTCTGGAATTATTCACGTCACGTCTCCTACGCCAAAGCCTGCTCACGTCATTCCTGCTAAGCCAAAGCCTGCTCACGTCATGTCTGCTACACCAAGGCCTGCTCACGTCATGCCTGCCAAGCCAAAATCTGCTCACGTCATGCCTGCCAAGCCAAAGCCTGCTCACATCAAGCCAAGCAAAAGCCAGCTCACTTCATGTCTGCTACTCCAGGGCCTG
Source organism: Sinocyclocheilus grahami (assembly GCF_001515645.1). Classification (NCBI taxonomy): domain Eukaryota; kingdom Metazoa; phylum Chordata; class Actinopteri; order Cypriniformes; family Cyprinidae; genus Sinocyclocheilus; species Sinocyclocheilus grahami. The sequence goes on along the minus strand of NW_015505387.1, from coordinate 1,178,355 downwards.
CTCACGTCATGCCTGCCAAGCCAGCTACTCCAGAACCTGCTCACATGATGGCCGCCAGCCCAGAGTCTCTTCGCAAGATGGGTGCTCCACGGACCAGGCCCACCTCTGCTCCACAGCCTAGACTTCACGGCCCTGGTCCACCATGGCTTCACTGCCCAGGTCTGCCAATGCCCCATGGCCCAGGTCCACCACTGCACCATGGCCCATGGTCTTGCCCTCTGCTCCAGGGTCCAGGTCCACCACTGCTCCATGACCTACGGTCTTGCCCATTGTTCCACAGTCCATGTCATGATCCAGGTCCTGTTGCCCTTCATGGGCCTAGCCCTCCATCCCTCCCCCTGTTCCACCTTTGCTCTACCACCCTCCTGGACTTGTTAGGTTTGGGTTGTGTTTGGGCATCTGGAGCCGCCCTTAAAGGGAGGGGGGATATATGTAACGTGGGGGTTGGGTTGGGTTTGGTTTGTGTTTCTTGTTCATTGCTCTCACGTCTTTTATTTTGGAGTTCAGTCATGGTTCCTGTCTAGTCATGTGGTTCCTTTGCCCTCTTGTATTCCTGCTATTGGTTCCTTTGTTCATTGTGTCATGTTCTGATTGGTTGTCCAAGTCATGTTTCTTGTTCCTCATTGGTTGGATTGTGTCATGTGTAGTGAATTTTGCTTTCGCCAACCAAGGGAGGCGAAATAGTGTAGTGATGGGTACTCGCGTCACCAATGACGATATGATATTTGGATCACGTGTCAATTAAGGCGTGGTTATGAGTACATCACATAAGAAAGATTGGTGGGATCTATAACTTGTAGAACCTCTTTCTGTATCATCAACACAAGGAAGACACAAGTGTAATAAAATAGATTTGATTAAAGGGGTCCTATTATGCTCTATTACAAAGCCTTGATTTTGTTTTGGGGGTGTACTAGAATATGCTCTCATGCTTGGTGGTTCGAAAAATGCATTATTTTTCACATAATTTACATTATTAAAATACCTTTCTCCCCATCCTGGCACAAATGGCTAGATTAGTCGATTAATGGCTTTGATGAAGGTCCGCCTTCCGAAAAACAAAATGTGTTGTGATTGGTTAGCTGTCCCAGTGCGTTGTGATTGGCAAACAGCTTAGATGGTGTATTCAGTATTACTCCGTCTTTCAACAAAAGCTTTTTGGCGAATCTGGCAGGCACTGTACTCCCTCATGTGGTGGAAGCTGTCCTCAGTAAAATGCGCAGCACACAATAGCAAATTGGGGTTATAATGCTCAGGGACAGAGTTAAAAAATAAATTGATGATGTTTCCTGACATCATCCGCTTTCGGAAGCCCAAACAAAGACATTTGGGCACAGAGGTGAAAAAAACAGCGTTTCAGGCGGTCGCACACTGGACGAGAAGCGTCGCATCGCGCCACGTCTTTAAAATTCAAATTCATTATTTTCTATGAGTGTAGGCACACCGGCGGTGCCGTTCGGTGTCTGTCCGCGGCGCCCAGCTACGTCGTGTTGTACTTGTAAGAGTTGTTCTAGACATGCCGAAAATTTGAAGCTACAGCACAGCAGCTCTTCTTCTTCGTTTTCTCTGATGCACTAACTCTGCAGCAGCACTTCTTCTTCGTCGTCTCGTCTGATGCACTCAACCAAGCGTTCTAACCACAACCTCACCCCTCCCCAACCCCCAACCATTTTAATTTCTGTAGGCGGGAATTATTTTTAATGATATTCTAATGGGCCGCTTTGTGATATCACAAAGCCCGGAAAACAAACGCTGTAGTCCAAACGAGACGTTCGTTGTAGTTCTGGAAAAGGGATTTTTTTTAAACGAAATATCTCCCTTTGGAGTGGAGATTTGTAACTTTCTAGATCTTTTTTATGCCCAAACATACACACCACACATGGACTAAAATTAAAAAAGTGAAAAAGCATAATAGGACCCCTTTAACAAAAGATAGACAAGAGTAATCAACAACTACTAAATGAATACCATAAATGAATTAGGAATAAAGTGCTTAAGATGCATAAAATGCAAGTGATTATGTTGGGTGTTGCAATATCAGAGCTACGCTATCTGGAAAGATAAACTGTTGCTACTCTGAAAGAAATAAGGTGAAGAACCCTATTATGCATCAAACAAATACAGTAAAGATTATTTGTTATCAACTGCAATCAGCTATATAATATCTAATGTAAATTGGAAAATCATATACTGATAATATACAACAATGCCAAGGTCTCTGGAGGAGGTTTGGATAAGTGACAGTTACATTCTCTGTGGTCGACTGAGCAGTCCAGTGGCAGTGACTTCATCCACTGGTTGTGCTGGTAACAATGAAGTGGGGAAAGGAGCAGGGCCCGTCTTATGCACGCTTGTACCGGACGCTGTGGGTGTGTCGCCCTCGTTCACCGTACCTTCCACTCACCGCGCACCCGCCCACAGCGGCCTGTAGCCGGGCGGGGTCCTAGCTCGGGCGCGCAACGCACTCCACTCGATCAGGGGGACTAGGGTTCTGTGGACTCCTGAACCGATTTTACGCGTTCGCCGGATTCGCAATGGCCGTCAGACACGCCAACCCCTCTCGGGCAGACCTCCGGGATCCCGGGCGAATCCCAATCGCACACCGGGACGAGGCGCCTTTCCCGGCCTGCCCCGGCACCTCGGAGAGGCTGGAAATCTGGTCCAAACTCCCGTTTCGCACTTAGTCGTTTTTGCCCTGGACCCGCCACTGGTCACCCCGCGAATGGAGCTCCACCCTGGGGGGGTGGGGGTCTTCGACTCACCTCACTCCGGACACGGTGAGGGGTACGCGGGCTAGGCATCTCTCCATACAGCCCCTGGGCGTTTCGACAGCCTTGAACATGAAGCGCTGGAAGATGCTGATCTCCTGGAGCACCAAAGGGTCCTAGAATTTGGAACACGGAGACGTGGCCCTGGAGTAGGTGCAGAAGGTCCTTAGCCTAGATCATGCAAGCAAGGGTACCTTGGAGTGAAGGTTTGCTCGCCGGAGCTTAACCTTGTTGCAGATGTCTGTGTCTTCTGCCTCTCTGCGCTAGAGACTCAGAACTTGGTCGATCCGCTTTGTCTCTCTAGGATGGAGACTCAGGGCGTGCTGCATCTGTTGTTGTCTTGCTGGACGAAGACTCTGAATGAAGTCTGAACGTATATTCGGAGACTCAGATTAAGGAGTGTTTTTTTTGGAAGGTACCTTTATCTCTTTCCGATGAGGAGGAGATTGCAATCTGGCGCTTCTCCATTTCCAGGCTGTGATTGGCTGTTTCCATCAGAGTGGGGGGGCACGGTGTGGCCCACCCTTCTTTCCTCCTATGAAACTTATTTGCATAGTCCAAACACACATTTAGAAAAATGTCATTAAAGCTTTACCAATGCATTATTCACTTACCAAACCACAACCAGAATACCTTTGGCAAAGTTACGAACACATTAAGTCCAAGCATGATGGGCGAAGACTGAACTGTCATGCATGCATTCATTTGTCCATTAACAGCTGAGTTTGTGTAAGATGTTGCACTTCACGTCGCTGTCACTGAGAATACTTATTTCTCTGAATAAGTATGACATGTGTTGTAGTTTGCATCAGTTTAAGATTTGAGAACATAGTTATGAATGGATTTGGATGGAACTTTGTGATCTCTCTTTGTTTCGTCCACTGCTGCTGCATCCAGAGGTCCTAAGGACTTTTTATGGCGGTCACAGGTCAAAACCTTAGGAATCAGTCTATTGGTGGGTGAAGGGCAGAAACTGTATTTTGACCAATAGGAAGTCCTGTCCTTCCCAGGCTTTGTACAAAAGGTCTTCTTCTTGCCCTCTAAGAGGTGTCTGGTAGTTCAATGTTCAATTTATTTATAAAGCACTTTAAAACAACCTTAGTATACCAAAGTGCTGTACACAGTTACATTGATCCAATCACACAATAGAGTAAACACGTCATTAGAAAACCACAGTCACAAAACATTGAAAGCATGGGAAAAAAGATACGTTTTTAAAAGACTTTTAAACTAAGATACTGAAGAAGCTATTCTGATGGATAATGGCAAATTGTTCCATAGCTTGGGGCTAGCAACAGCAAAGGCTCTGTCACCCCTGCATTTCAATCTAGCTCTGGGAACCAAAAGCCGATGCTTAGTCTGTGATCTGAGTGATCTAGCTGGATTGTGTACTATAATCAACTCAAAGAGATATGGAGGAGCAAAGTTGTTTAGAGCTTTGTACACGAATAGCAGAATTTGGAATTGGATGCGATAATTAATCGGTAACCAGTGCAATGAACGCAAGATAGACATGATGTGATTCCTTCTGTGACTGCCTGTGAGCAAACGAGCAGCCGCATTTTTGACAAGTTGCAGACGATGAATAGATGAGACAGGCAGCCCATAATATAACGAGTTGCAGTAGTCAAGTCGCGAAGAAATGAAAGCATGAATGACAATCTCAAAACTCTTCCTGCTTAGGAAGGGTTTAACTTTTGCTAATCTTTGCAGATGGTAGAAGCTAGCACTCACAGTAGAATTAATTTGTTTGTTCAGCTTTAGGTCACTGTCCAGTATGAAGCCCAGATCCTTTACATCAGCAGAGCAATATAGGGAAAGAGAGCCCAGATCAATGGTGCTCAGATCAGTTTTCTCGTTAGGCCTAAGCAGAACAATTTGAGTTTTATCGTCATTCAAATGCAAAAAATGATTGGTAAGCCATGTTTTCAATTCTTGGAGACAGGCTGTTAGTTGGTATAATGCAGACTTGTCATTGCGCGTAAATGGTATGTAAAGCTGGTATCATCGGCATAGCAGTGATATGACACATCGAATCTCCTAAAGATGGAACCAATGGGTAACATATACAGCGAGAACAATAATGGTGCTAAAGTTGATCCTTGAGGAACACCACATGAAGAATATGCTACAGAAGAGGAATATTGCCCAATACTGACTGAAAATCTTCTGTTAGACAAAAAGAACCGAAACCAGTCAATTACAGTGCCTCTAATACCAATACAGTGCTCCAAGCGAGACAGCAGAATACCATGGTCAACAAAATCAAATCCTGAACTGAGATCTAAAAGCACTAAGGCCATAGTATTACCAATATCATTAGATATTAAAAGGTCATTAAAGACCTTCAGAAGGGCAGACTCTGTGCTGTGTAAGCTTTTAAAACCAGACTGAAAAATATCAGAGATACAGTTAGTACTCAAATAGCTTTGTAATTGCATACAGTAAGTACTATTTTTTCTAAAAATTTTTATAAAAACGTCAAATTTGAGATCAATCTAAAGTTTGAGTAAACTGCAGTATCTAGTGTGGGCTTCTTACAAATTGGTGTCACAGAAGCTACTTTAACATTCTGGTACAGTCCCTGTCTTTAGACATTTGTTAATGATAATCACTAGGTCTGAACCAATGGTATCAAAGATTTGTTTAACAAATCATGATGGAATAACATCAAAGGTGGATTTTAATTTTAAGGTGATTTATCTGCATGTCTGTACAGAAACCAATTCAAATTCACTCCATTGAGTAGTGGATAAAACAGGATCTAAAACGGGGTTTGCCATAATAGCTAACTGAGCCTTAGCATTATTAACTTTATCTACAAAATGTGTAAGAAAATGTTCACATTGTAACAGTGAGATCTCTGGAAAAATCTGCACTGAGGAGTTTAAAACAGAATCGATTGTTGAGAAAAGTGTTCTAGAGCAATGTAAGTTTTTGGCAATAGATTCTGATATATATTTCGCCTTTGCAACCTTGGCACCCTTTTGAAATTTGTGCAATGAATCTTTTAGCATTGCTGTTGTTGCCCTCTAAGAGGTGTCTGGCTGTTGTCCTGGCATCTTTATCTGATGGGGTTGGACAGTTTGCTTATGTTAGTCCACCAAGTTCCAATCAAAATGTAGCAAAACTTTGTCCACTATTGTGGTCAGAGAGGGGCCCCGCCTTAAACCGGGCCCTGGAATGTGCTGTCCACTACACATGTGACCCTGATTGTTTGGTGTATATATAACCCTCATGTTGCCTTTTTCTCTGGTCGAGTATTGATGTTGTAACCTGCTGTCGATGAGTCAAGTCTGTTCATGCCATGTCAAGTCTGTTCAAGTCTGTTCATGCCAAGTCAAGTCTGTTCAAGTCTGTTCATGCCAAGTCAAGTCTCTGTTTGAATTATGTTTGTATTTTGGGACTTGGGACTGCACTTGGGTTCTTAAACTCGCCTTCAGTGGACTGCCTGTTACAGTGGGTCAGTGATGGTCTGGGGAGGCATATCCATGGAGGGACACACAGGCCTCTACTGGCTAGACAATGGCACCCTGACTGCCTTTAGGTATCAGGGTGAAATCCTTGAACCCATTGTCAGACCCTACGCTGGTGCAGTGGGTCCTTGGTTCCTCCTGGTGCACGACAATGCCCTGCCTCATGTGGCGAGAGCATGCAGGCAGTTCCTGGAGTATGAAGGGATTTATACCATTGAATGGCCCCCACGCTCGCCTGACCTAAATCCAATAGAACACCTCTGGGTCATTATGTTTTGGTCCATCCGACGCCGCTAGGTTGCACCTCAGACTGAGCTCAGTGATGCCCTGGTCCAGATCTGGGAGGAAATACCCCAGAACAATTCAATTCAATTCAAGTTTATTTGTATAGCGCTTTTCCCGATATAAATCGTTGCAAAGCAACTTTACAGCAAATTAAGTTTCTACAATATTTAGTGGTAGCTTATCAGTGGTGACTGTCAGTTAATGTACAAATGGCAGAAATGTACGGAAAAATCAATTAAAGATGTACTGCAGTAAAAGATTATGAGATGCATTATTTGAATGCTTGGCCAAAGAGATGTGTCTTTAATCTAGATTTAAACAGAGAGAGTGTGTCTGAACCCCGAACGTTATCAGGAAGGCTATTCCAGAGTTTGGGAGCCAAATGCGAAAAAGCTCTACCTCCTTTAGTGGACTTTGCTATCCTAGGTACTACGAAATTCCATAGTTTTGTGACCTTAGGGAGCGGGATGGATTGTAGCGTGGCAGAAGACTAGTTAGGTACGCAGGAGTTAACCCATTAACAAATAATATTTTGTAACTGATACGGAACTTAATAGGTAGCCAGTGCAAAGACTGTAAAATTGGGGTAATATGATCATATTTTCTTGACCTGATAAGGACTCTAACCGTTGCATTTTGGACTAGCTGTAGCTTGTTTATTGAAGATGCAGGACAACCAGCTAGCAGTGCATTACAATAGTCCAGTCTAGAGATCATGAATGCATGAACTAGCTTTTCTGCATCAGAAAGAGGTAACATGTTTCGTAACTTGGCAATGTTTCTAAGATGGAAGAATGCTGTTTTTGTAAGATGGGAAATATGATTTTCAAAAGACAAGTTGCTGTCTAATATAACACCCAGATTTTTGACTGTAGAGGAAGCAACAGTACATCCGTCTAGTTGCAAATTGTAAGCCAAGAGATTCTGTGTACTGTCTTTTGGTCCAATAAGTAAAATCTCTGTCTTATCCGAATTTAATAGGAGAAAATTATTGGTCATCCAATCTTTTACATTTTTAACCCACTCTGTTAGCTTAGATCATTTAGAAGTTTCATATTATAACACATGGAAACATTTTCCACATGTGATCCACATGTTAAACCCTATTATAACACATGGAAACATTTTCCACATGGGATCCACATGTTAAACCCTTTTATAACACATGGAAACATTTTCCACATGGGATCCACATGTTAAACCCTATTATAACACATGGAAACATTTTCCACGTGATCCACATGTTAAACCCTATTATAACACATGGAAACATTTTCCACATG
>NW_015505387.1:1169360-1170453 GCF_001515645.1 Sinocyclocheilus grahami | reverse complement strand
TGGCGCAGTACGTTTTTCTCTAACCTTTTTTAATTTGATGGGGGCAACAGCTTCTAATGCATTAGAGAAGATAGTGCCCATGTTGCTAGTCATTTTGTCTAGTTCATGTGTATTTATGGATACACAGAGCAGTTGAGATAAATCAGGCAGGTTATTTGTGAATCTATCTTTGGTGGCTGGAACAATAGTTCAGCTAACGCGGAAACGCGGAGCCATATAGTTAATATCAGTAATACGCAGCATGCACGACACAAAGAAATGGTCAGTATCATCGAGGTACGATCGGGCACAAGTAGGTTTTTCATTGTAATATCATACGGCACGGCAGAAATATCTTCTATCCATCACATTAATCAAATACAAAACGAGCCGAATGCTTAACACGAGAGGCACAAGTTACTGAAGTACACTTTTTGAGTATCTGTACTTTACTTGAGTATTATTTTTTCTGGAAACTTATGACTTTAACTTCACTACATTTGAAAGACAAATATTGTACTTTTCACTGCACTACATTTCTATCAAGATCCTCGAAGTAGAAAGTCGTTAGCAGCTTTGAAAGTCAGTGGGTGATTTTTTTTTAGGTGATTCCCTAAAACATGACTTTCTTTTTTTCAGACAGTTTATCAGTAATCACTCTTGGGGCTACATGAAGTGATTTCCCAGCATTTTTTGAGCACTGACCAGTTCCAAATGTGATATTTATTTACAACAATTCAATAAGAAGAAGTTAATATTGTGGTTTATATTAGACACAATATTGTCTGATTTAGCTAAATTGTGTACGTGAAAATATTACCTATAAAGCCACAGAAGAACTGTTGTGCATCTCCTAATAAAACACAAAAGGCATTTGACTGAAGCAGCAGTGCACAGACCATTCTGTGTATGACATCAAAGTAGCACAAGAGCGATTAGACAGCATTTTTAAAATGTTTGTTTTGATGTCAAATAAGTCTTGCATTTTTGTTAAAGCAGTGTTGCTGTTGTAAAGTTATACAGCTACAGTTGTGTTGCTGGGTTTTAAAGCAGGTTCGATTCTTTATTTTCTTCCTTATCAGTCTGTATTTACAGCAATTTCACTGTCCACTCT
>NW_015505387.1:1118343-1169045 GCF_001515645.1 Sinocyclocheilus grahami | reverse complement strand
CACTGCCGCCACGACCAGTCTGACAGGGCTCATGCTTATAACAGTAGCTTGGTGGAGAAGACTCATTTAGACCAATATAATCATTTGGTTTTAGCCAGGTTTCAGTCAAGCAGAGTACATCAAAACTATTATCTGTGATAATTTCATTTACAATAACTGCTTTGGGTGCTAGTGATCTAATGTTTAGGAGCCCAAACTTTAAAAAAAAAAATTGTGTTCATTTATTTAAAATTTTTCTGGTTTAATCACGATCAGATTTGTTCTAGATCCTGCATTAAACTTATATTTTGACCTAACTATTTGGGGAACAGACACAGTCTTTATAGATTGGACAGCGCAAGTACTTCTATCATTTAAGCGGGTAGAACAAAAGACATCATGGCAGTTATTTGAGATTTGACTTATGAGTCATATGGTGCGTATCGTCCTGGAGATGTTGTCCGACAGGAGTTCTGCTCCGACTCTGCTGGGGTGCAGGCCATCAGCGCGAAAAAGCCTAGGACGCTCCCAGAAAAGATTCCAATTATTAACAAAGAGCAGTTTCTGTTCTTTACACCATGACAATAACCATTCATTTAAAGCAAAAAGTCTACTGAACCTTTCGTGTCCTCGTCAAAACGTGGGAAGCGGTCCTGTCACGATGATCGTCGTCGCGGACAATGTGCTGCGCACCGTCTCGATCAGGCTCGTGAAGCACGACCGCTCTGGGGCTCTCGTCGCCCTTCAGGATCGCGAGTATCTGCGCAGAAACATCAAGAACACGAGCACCAGGGAAACAGTGATTGTGCACTTTACTTTCAGCTAACGTAGCATGGACGTGCCTGACGATGGAGTCTCCAATGATCACAGCGTCGCGTTGCGTCTCGCGGAGGGGAGGGGAGCGAAGTGGTTCCGGGTGGAGATCTCGAAGACTGGAGGTGGCGGAGGGGGAGAGGTCATCGCCCGGGGCCTGGCTCGCGGCACAGAACACCATCTGTCATCTCAATAGGAGCATCCCCCGACGTAGTCAGGCATGCATACAAGCACGTGGGGGCCATACAAACTACTTTGAGTTACTGCAATGAAATTTCAGCAAAATGGAATAGCCTGCTGCACCATTTTTTCACTTTGATTTTCGGGGTGTCTTTGAATTCAGCCCTCTGTAGGTTGATAATTTTCATTCCTAACACATTATCCAGTCCATATCAGTATAGATATCCAGCATGATATTTTTCCCTTTGAGATCTGATGGGTTTTCAAAGGGTATTGAGCAGTGTATATAAACTAAAATTTATGGGACACTTGAAATTTAGCTCAGGAGCACTTATATCGCTTGTAGATGTTACTACACTTCCAGTGGAGTTAAACTGTGACAAATTCATTTGAATGAGTATGATTTGAAAAGGCACACACCTTTCAGAAAAGGTCTAACAGCTGAGAATGCATATCAGAGCAAAAACCAACCCCTGAGGTCAAAATAGCTGCCTGTAGAGCTCAGAAACAGGCTTATGTCAAGGCACAGATCTGGGGAAGAGTTCAGAAAAAAAATCTGCTTCATTGAAGGTTCACAGAAGCATGTAGCCTCCATTATCCATAATGTAAGACGCTTGGAACAACTAGGACTCTTCCGTAGAGCTGGCCTCCGGGCCAAACTGAGCAATTGATGGAGAATGGGCTTGGTTAAACTGGTGACCAATGGCGCTTTTCCACTGCATGGTATTTCACGGTACGGCTCGGTACGGTTCACTTTTGGGGGGTTTTCCACTAGGTACAGTACCTGGTACTTTTTTTAGTACCACCTCGGTTGAGGTTCCAAGCGAACCGTACCGTTACCAAAACGTGACGTGTAAACTCTGCTGATCACGGATTGGCCGGAGAGAATCGTCACTACCTGCGTCACTGAACTTGCTACACAAACACAAAAGAACCACTAGATTTAAATCAGCACAGCCAGCGAAGGATCGAACGCAACTGTTTTGAACGAGCGCACCTTTTTTTAACAACCAAAAAGTGGCTGTTCCCCCTGTTGAGGAAGTACAGACGTTCCTCTCGTTGATAGCAGAGGAACGGATCCAGCGAGCTTGATGGGGTGACGCGGAATGAAAATTTTTTTTAGGAGTCGTGGCAGTAGAGGCGGCGCAACTATAACGACATGTGAATAATCCCGCCCACTCTAAAGCGGTACTAAACTGCAGTGGAAACGCAAACCGAGCCAAACCGAGCCGTGCCATGCCGTACTGAGCCGTACCGAGCCGAGTCGTACCACGCAGTGGAAAAGTGCCACAAGAAGCTGATGGTCACTCTAGTTGAGCTCCATGATCATATATGCAGATGCAAGAAACGTACAGAAGGACAAACATCACTGCAATATTCCACCAATCCAGTCTTTATGGTGGTGTGGCCAAACTCAATCCTCTCCTCAGTGAAGACACATGAAAACCCCCTTGGAATTTGCAAAAAAAAAGCACCTAAATGACCCTCAGACTGTGAAAAACAAGATTATCTGGTCTGATGAACCTCAATTCCAAGCATCATGTTTAAAGGAAACCAAGCACTGCTCATCACCTGCAGAGAATCATCCCAAAAGTAAAGTGTTCTGTTAGCAGCCTCGTGCTGAGGGGCTGTTTTTCAGTGGCAGGGACTGAGGGACTCGACAGAGTAGAAGGAAAGGTCAATGCACCAAAATATACAGATAGCCTTAATGAAAACCCAGTCCAGAGCATTCAGAACCTCAGACTGGGCAGAAGGTTCACCTTCAAACAGGACAATGACCCTAAGCACACAGCAAGAGTGACTTATAGACAACTCTGTGAATGTCCCTGAGTGAACCAGACAGAGCCTTAGCTTAAACGCAATCAAATATTTCTGGAGAAACCTGAAAATGTCTGCCAGCCCCCATCCAAGCTGACGGAGCTTGAGAGGTGAAGAGGTGAGGCGAAGAATGGCAGATAACTGCCAAATGCAAATATGCAAAACCATAATTTCAAGCTCAAAAGCCACAATAGAAGAGTGAGCACTGGTGAGACTGAATTATTATTTCTCTTTTCTGTCACACAGACTCTGTGAGCATGTCCAAGTACCCACATTTGCGGTCTTAGCCACTTGAAAGTGCGCATATGTGGCAGGAAGTGCATGTACACGACTGTCTCAGCTCTTAAAAATGCCAAAGTTCAGTTCTCTAAATGCATACAAAATTCACAGAAGGCTATGTCTAATAGTGCTTTGCAGCGGCATTTGAGGCTAAGCGTGTCACAATATTCATCATCGCGATCATGTGCCCAAAAATTGCAAGAAATCAAGAAAACCTTTGCAGTTTTAAATTTAATTAATTAGAAATTATATAATTTGAGGCAGAGATGAGTTTGTATTTTGTAACATTTGCATCTGCTTTTTATCTTTAAATTAGAAACACCACAATTAAATTCATACATAGGGACTACTAAACAGAAATATGTAAGTTTAAGTGCAATATAAGTATATAAATGTGTAAGTTTATAAAAGTGTAAAGTATTAAATACATTGGTGGGTGTGGCCACAGCTCAAATGTCTCATGGTGAAAGGTAGAAAACCCTTTGACATAAGATTTTTGTTGCTCATTAATTGTAAACAAATATTATTGTGACAGTTCCTGTTTTGTTTGTTACTGCAGGTAACAGGGAATAAAATGCAAAAAATGAATGAATGAATGAATTAATGAATTAATTAATTAATTAATGAAAACGGTCTTTAAAAAAGAGTTGCTTGTCCATTTTGGCTGAATGTGTTAGATAAATTAGGCCAGTGGGATTCAGGTACTGTGGATTTGGGTGACCTTCAACCTTTAGTAATTATATTCATTAAAAAAATTGACTAAAAACAAATTGAAAAATTGATTAATTGGCATGCTAAATCTACTTTTTTTTTTAAATACCGAATTTGAGTGTGCTTTCAGGAAATTCAAGTCAGAGATGGAAGAAAGGAAATAGAGAATAGAAAGGAAGGCAAGGCATGAATTTCAATCTGTGGAGTGAAGAAAGGATGAGAGAAGCAAACTGTAGATGTGGAATATGGAGCTTTAAAATATGAACACAATTAAAGTTCTTTTAAAGTGTTTAGAGAACATAGACTTAAAAAAGTCTGATCTCAAGTCTAGCCTAGAGAGGGCTCCTGTTCCCGAGTCTAGCCCAGAGAGAGCTCCTGATCATGAGTTTGACCCAGAGAGGGTATCTGTTCTAGACCAGGGTCTAGTGCAAGCTCCAGCCCCCAATTTGTCCCAGAGCTCACTCCAGCCCCTGAATCAGTCCCTGAGTCTGTTCCAGTTTCGTCTAAGGAGGCATCCGCTGCAGAAACTCCAGAGGTGGCAGGTGTGTTTGCTTCAGATTCACTTAAGACAGAAGTGCCCACTAATGAACTCTTTGTCTGTCCTGATGAGGTCATGGAGGCCGTCTGTGAACTCTCTGACTGTCCTGTCACGGCTATGGAGGCCATCTGTGAACTCTCTGCCTGTCCTGTCACGGCTATGGAGGCCGTTTGTGAACTCTCTGCCTGTCCTGTCACGGCTATGGAGGCCGTTTGTGAACTCTCTGCCTGTCCTGTCACGGCTATGGAGGCATCTGTGAACTCTCTGCCTGTCCTGTCACTGCTATGGAGGCCGTTTGTGAACTCTCTGCCTGTCCTGTCACGGCTATGGAGGCCGTTTGTGAACTCTCTGCCTGTCCTGTCACGGCTATGGAGGCGTCAGTGAACTCTCTGCCTGTCCTGTCACTGCTATGGAGGCCGTCTGTGAACTCTCTGCCTGTCCTGTCACAGCTAAGAAGTATAAAAGCTGTATAAAAGTTTTGAGCCCCTCAATGAAAGTCTATGCAACTTTTCGTAGATTTGATCGTCTGTTTAACGAAAACCGTAAGTCGGATCAATTATAAAAGTCAAACCAACTAACTTTAGAACAGTCTGAAGGTCTGACCCATGTTTGGTGGTTGTAGCTTTAAAGCTTTAGGAGGAGATGCTGACAAAATTTTGGCTCAGAAGAAGAAGAAGCAGAAGCTTTAATAGCAGATCAATAAGCTGACTTCTTCAAGCCAATTTACGTCTAAATTACACATTTAACAAATTACACATTAGGTCTAAATTACACATTTAACAAAAAGTGGTCCACTTTACCTGCATTTACTCTAATAAAAAGTTATACACTCCTGTGGTCTTCATGCTCACTTGTGCATAATTGGGCCAAATACAGGAAATATACTCTAAATAGACAAGTGCTCAAGTGCAAAGACCACAGGTGTGGTTATTCATTTTTCTTTTCTAAAGTTTCGATTGCTGGAGCTCAAACAGTGAGAATGGATTCACTAACTGTAGAAGACCTTTCTTGCCCTGTTTGTCTTGAAATTTTTAAGGCTCCTGTTCTATTATCATGTAGTCACAATGTCTGTAAAGAGTGTCTGCAACAGTTGTGGAGAACCAAGGAAACTCTGGAGTGTCCTGTCTGCGGGAGAACATCCTCAAAGAATCCTTCCTGTAATCTTGTATTAAAAAACTTGTGCAGGTCATTCCTGAAGGAGAGAAATGAGAGGCGTTCAGCAGGGTCTGAGGAGATCTGCAGTTTACATGGTAAGAAACTCAAGCTCGTCTGTCTGGAGGACAAACAGCCTGTGTGTTCAGTGTGCAGAGATACACAGCAATATGCCAATCAAACGTTCAGACCCATCAGTGAAGTTGTTCCATCATATAAGGTAAGACAGGTTTACATATTTACATACTGCATGAGGATAAGCTTATGTATTAGTTATATTACAGAAATCTCGGGTGTCTAGATTTTCACTTTAAATTCTAGGAGGAGCTCAATACAGCACTGAAGTCCTTACAAGAGAAACTTAAACAGAGAGAAAACATTAAAAGAGAGGTTGAGAAAACAGTTCAACATATCAAGGTGAGGATTGATTCTACTGACACATTACATGACTAATATTGATTAGAACAGTTTAATTGATTTGTCAGACAAATTTACATTTGTTGGCTTTCCATGTCTTACACGGACTTTCCATAGAACGGTTGGAATGGTTTTTATACTGTACAAACTGTATGTTATGTCCCCTAACCCTAATAACCCTACCCCTAAACACAACTCTCTCTGAAATATTTCTGCATTTTTACATTTTCATTATATATAGTAATATTTAACATATTATAGAAGTATTATTTATAAGCTGTTTTCCACAAGGTCAAAAATTATGGAGCCCTGCACATGGCATGCAGGAATAAAAGTAAATTGTGCGCACAATTTACTAATTTGTTCCCTTTGTTTAATTTGTGCACAAAATTTACTAATTCGTTCCCTCGTTTTAAGTAAATTGTGTGCACTAAATAATTTGTTCTACTTCCTTTCCACATTCTCGCAAAACCTGTTGGACAGAGACACTTTGATTGGGTTTTATTTTGAGCTGGGAATGAGTTATAGAGAGATTTTCAAAGGCCTTGCATCGTTGCATGGAATCATTATAAGTGAGAGAAATCTACATCTGTTTATAAGAATGCGGACAGGAAATTTAACTAATTATTAATTATTTCCTGTATACATATTATTTACTCAAAACGAGGGCACAAATTATTATATTAAATGCACAGTTTACTTAAAATGAGGGAACTAAATCATGCACATTATTTACTTTTTTCCCCCTGCATGTCATGTGCGGGTCTCCGTAAAAATTACTGGTATTACTTTGTGGGGATACTTGGTCCTCAAAACATAGTGTGTACTTGGACCACACTTAAGTTGTTTGCATTTTTTTTTTTAATCAAAAAAATTTATTGTCGGCGCCAATAGCCTTGCGGTTAATGTGCCGACACACAGTGCGACTGCACTCACAGCGACCCGAGTTCAAATCCTGACTCGTGGTCCTTTGCCGCTCCCCTCTCTCTTCACCCAATGCTTTCCTGTCTACTCTACAATGTCCTGTCCAAATAAAGACATAAAAAGCCCATAAAAAAATGTTATTGCAGTTGTGAGTAATGCATTTAAACAATTTGTAAATAGTTTTAAAATATGCATGCATTCACTCTTATTTGTATGTAGATGATTTCTTGTCTCATCACATTCAGTTATGAATTACATGAATCAGAAATGATTGAAAATTAGCAAAATTTGAAAGTTGAGTAGTTTGAATCACTGCATGTTACTGTCAGTCATTTTCTATCAACAAATCAGATATTAACTGTTTAGCTTCTTACCATGCACTCTTTCACAGTTAAAACTTTTAACTAAAGCATCCAACTAAACTAAAGCAGCAAGTTGGTATTCACACTCATCTTCTGTGAACAGTAATGCCCGCCTTCTTTGATTTGGCCAACTTAAACATGTTGACATTGACAAGTCTAAAAATTTAACTTTTAAAATGTTTGGTCATCCTAACAAACAAACAGGGCGTTGCGTAATGGAGTGCAGGAGAGCAGCATCAAGAATACCAAATATTGTGACAATCTGACCATTTAACTATTAGGGGGAACTTGTCCTCCTCAATGCCTATAGTGGTTTTGGCCCTGCTAGAGCCTTTAGCCTTTAAACAGTCACATGCTGCATTTGTCCAATCAGTGATGCTGACACCAAAAATAAGGATGTTAACCCAGGGTATAGGAATGTACGATGTGAAACGTCAGCATATGAATACGCAGGATTAATTGATAAACCTGTGTGAAGTATAAGCAATGTGAAACGTAAAGCAAGAAAACACAGATTTTTGTTTAACAAGTTTAAGTGTAAAACACTGATTCACCAATAATGTCTCAAGTACCATCAGTCCATAATTCTCTAAGGTCTGTTTAATATGGAATATAAGTAAACAAAAATCGACACCGCCACTGTTGCTCCCAAAGATCGATTTATTGAAATAAACACAATGTTTCTACCCTAAGATCTTCATTAGGCAAAAAAACGTGTTTATTTTAATAAACTGATCTTTGGGAGCAGCAGTGGCAGTGTGCCGATTTTTGTTTACTTATAGTGAAGTGCTTCATTTTATCGAGCATCTGCCTAAAATTTCTGGATGTGTACATATAATATTTTCTTCGAATTTAGTATGGAAAATATGCCAAATATATTTATTCAGACATGGCTGACACATTTTAAAATGTCAGGTGCTATGCTTCCAAATTCTACTGCATATGAATGTATTAAAAAGACATTTAAAACTGTCATTTTGTGAAGAGAAACTGATGAGAATCATGTGTATTATCACTCTACAGACACAGACCATCTATTACAGTACTACTTCAGAAAGTTAAAGTTGTAGTTAACTAACCCACCTTTAGCAACTCACTCTTCATGCTGCTCCAGAATAAGTTTCATCTTTGAGATGAATTGAATGTGATTTGATTTCAGTCTCAAGCTGAATACACAGAGCATCAGATTAAAGAGCAGTTTAAGAAGCTTCATCAGTTTCTCAGGGATGAAGAAGCATCTACAATCATTGCACTGAGGGAAGAAGAGGACCAGAAGAAGCAGAAAATGAAGGAAAAGCTGGATGACATGAACAGACACATCTCAGCTCTTTCACACATGATCAAAGACTTGGAGGAGACAATGAAATCCAATGACGTCTGCTTTCTAAAGGTCTGATTTCAGATAATTTGTTGATTGATTCAATGATGATTGATGGACTTGTTGATGATAAATTGTGTGTTTTTTCTGCAGAAGTTTCCACTAACAATGGAAAGGTGAGTGATCTGCTGGTGTCTCTGTTCTCTCTGCTTCTGAAGCCAAAGCCACTGCAGTTCTGACTCCTGAATGTTCTTCCAGAGTCCAGATCTCACAGCCGGATCCACAGATGCCTTCTGGAGTTTTGATTTATGTGCCACGTTACTTGGGCAACCTGCCGTACAGAGTCTGGAAGAAGATGCTGAACTCTGTCCAAAAGAGTAAGTCTGGAGGCAATCTGTGCTGTTACACACACACTGATGCAGGGGTCATTACCTGGCACAGGCGGATGGTCACGATCGCTGTGGTGGTGGTGGTGTTCGTGGACAAGCCATGTACCCACTGGGGGAAGATGATCATCTCAGAGTTGCGATCAAAAAGTACTTCAAAAGTACTTCTTTCCCTGGTAATTCAAAAGAGATAGAGTCCCCTTGCCTCTGCCTCAATCTAGTTCTCTTCCTGGTAAAAGCCGGGGGAAGACTACTTTGGGTAGTAGCCTGGTTGGTCTGAGGGTTATGGTGAAGTCTTCCTCTCCGAGGAACCAACCTCCCTCACGCACTCTGTGGCCAGTGGAGTTGCCTGGGGAATGGGGCTTCTAATTTGAGTATACCAGCCATATCCTTAGGCACACCTCCCAATTCTTCCCAGAGATGCATGAGGAGCTTACTAGGTTGTGGATGGCACCTTTTACTACCAGAAATAGGCCCAGTATCTCTTACCCCCCACCAAGGTGGGCAACCAAGGGTACATGGGGGTCCAGGCCCCCACCAAGCCTGGCGGCAAGTGTAAAGGTAAGAGGCCCTGAGACAGGCGACCCAGAGATGGAAAGGACAGCTCTTCGGGAGATAGTGACCACACCACTCCGTCCCCCGGAGGAGGACCGGGTGGAGAATCTTTTGTTTCATTCTGTTTTTGTTCCACCGTGGACCCTACAGCCAGAGGTACCCGAATATTCACAGAAAGAACTGTTTTCTCTATCTCTGAATCCACCTCACTGCACCACTGCGGGTACATCTGTGGTTCCTTTGGTCCCGCTTTCATGGTCTCTGAAAGCCTGGCTAGCACTTCCCAGCCCATCTCGCTGGCTCCTTCAGACCATCAGACTCGGCTATGTGATTCAGTTCGTCCCGGCATCCCCCAAGTTCAGGGGCATCCAGCTCACCTCAGTGAAGGCTGGCAATGCTTATGCAGTGTTTCCCATACACTGATTTATTTGTGGCGGCCCGCCACAATATCAAAACTGACCGCCACAAATAGATTTTCCAAAAGGCTTTGACTTCGTTGAATAAACATGAGCACTGCACATTTCAAAATCGAAACCTGGTGCGGGTGTTTTTATATCTTTCTTTTTCTGAAGGAATCCGACTGTGTTCAGACAATTTTGGATGTCATTTTCCTTTCATCTTGCATGTAATGTCTGATAAAGCAGCGTTTGTGAGCTTAGCTCTGCTTTGTGTACAGCCGTTACCCGGGAAACCTCTATCTCTCCCACTCTACAAGCACCTCCTGCTGGCAGAAAATGAATTTGCATATATATGCCGCCACAAATAGAGTGCAAGTCTGTGGGAAATACTGTTATGTCTTGCACAACCCCAAGAGGTAGCGGATACCATCACTTAGGCACAAGCACCGTCTACTAGCCACACTTATGCCTTGAAGTGGAACCTGTTCGTCAAGTGGTGTCCTTCTCACCGAGAGGACCCCTGAAGATGCTTGATCAGAGCCATGCCATGCTTTCCTTCCTACAGCATGGGTTGGAGCGAATGCTCTCTCCACCCTCAAAGTGTATGCTGCTGCAATTTCTGCTTATCACACCCCTTAAGAGGCAAGGCGGTAGGGAAGCACGAAATGGCCATCAGGTTCCTCAGGGGGGTGGAAAGGTTAAATCATCCTCGCCTTTCCTCCATACCCTCTTCGGATTTGGCTCTGGTGCTTAGAGCACTTCAGAATGTCCCATTC
Source organism: Sinocyclocheilus grahami (assembly GCF_001515645.1). Lineage (NCBI taxonomy): Eukaryota > Metazoa > Chordata > Actinopteri > Cypriniformes > Cyprinidae > Sinocyclocheilus > Sinocyclocheilus grahami. The sequence goes on along the minus strand of NW_015505387.1, from coordinate 1,158,439 downwards.
GAGCCTTTGCAGTCAGCAGAACTAAAGATTCTAGCTATGAAAACTTTGCTACTGGTTGCTTTGTTCTTTATCAGGGTGGTAGGGGACCGGGTGACTCCCATGTCATTTTAAAACATCGGCCTGGCTACATGCTTCAGGTTCCTACCACTCCCTTCAGGAACTAGGTGGTGAACCTGGAAGTTCTGCCCCTGGAGGAGGCAGACCCAGCCCTAGCTTTGCTCTGATCCTGTCCACGCTCTGCAACTGTATGTGGACCGAAGACAAACCTTCAGGACCTCAGAGCAGCTCTTTGTCTGTTATAGAGGCCAGCAGAAGGTGCAGGCTGTCTCTAAGCAGAGGATGGCTTACTGGATAGTGAATGCTATCACTTTGGCTTACCAAGCTCAAGGCATGCCCTGCCCACCAAGGTTGTGAGCTCACTCTACCAGAGTATTGCTTCCTCCTGAGTGCTGGCACGTGGCGCCTCCCTGACTTATGGTGGTAGAGCAGCGGGCTGGGCAACATCCAACACGTTTGCTAAATTCTATAGCCTTCATGTTGAGGGACAGGTACCTCAAACAGGTAGAAACACCAAGAGGCCCGGCTTAGTGTCGGCTTGCTGCATCATAGTTTGTGCTTATTTTTCTCCAGAGAGTTGCCGGTTGGGCAGACCATGTTGAGTTCCTCCATCACCTTCAGCAGCCGGACATGGCGGAGCATCCAGCACCAGGCCTTCATTCGCTGTATTCCTGAAAACCGGTGGTAGGCTGGGTGCCCATATGTAGTGACCCTAAATGGATCCCATATGTGGGTTCTTACACTGTATAGCTTCTAAGCCTGTGTCTTCTGCGAAGGTGTAGCCTCCTCTCTAACTAGGTCTGAGCCACCCCAGAGACTTCCATATGCAGTAAGACTTCCACACGCAGTAAGTCCATATGTGTAAATTCCACTTAGAACCTCCCTGTGGAGGATGTGGCGTCTGCAGTGTTCTTTTCCAGTGGGAAGGGCACACTTTCCCAGTGTTATCCAAGTCTCACTGAGTGGGTTGTGCAGGAACAGCAGTGATCGACCTTCTCTGTGTAAGCACTGTCCTATTTTCTGCCCTAATAGGCATCGAGGTATCATTATGCAGGACACTGGAAGGGGCAGCATCATTGGTGCTTTGGTAGGGATTCCCAATTCGTCAGTCACTGATGTGACATTGAAAATGATCGACTGAAAGGGAACGTCTTGGTTAAACCTCATTCCCTGAAGGAGGGAACAGATACATCACGTCCCATCACCACAGTTGCTGTACCACCGCTGAGCGGTCAGGTCACTATTTATACCCACGCTGCGGGGCATGGCAGTCAGATGCAAATGTCGCATACCAATGTGCATTGGCTCATTTACAGTAGTTTACACTCAAAGTAGATTGGTCTCTCTGGCGAGATTCCCAATTCGTCAATCGCAGACATGATGTCTCCATTCCCTCCTTCAGGGAACGAGGGTTACACATGTAACTGAGACGTTACAGTGATACATCAGATTTCTACAGTTAAGTTTAAATGCTTGTATTTGTCAGTATCAGTTGACATGAGATGCAAATCTGAAATTTCTCAAGCACATATTTACTATAATAACACTGACAGTGATCAGAGGAAAATGTCTGATGTGCTTCATCAATTGGATGAGTATCATTATTATTAATAATGTGTGTTCGGTTCATTCTTGATCATTTTATGAGTATCAGAATAAAAGCACCTATTGATTTTGTCTCATCAGCTCCAATGACTCTGGATCCAAACACTGCTCATCCACGTCTCGTCCTGTCTAATGATCTGACCAGTGTGAGATACATCTGGGACAAACAACCGCTTCCTGATAATCAAGAGAGATTTGACATCTGTGGGTGTGTTCTGGGTTCAGAGGGTTTTAACTCAGGAATGCACTTCTGGGAAGTGGAGGTTAAAGAGAGCGAATGCTGGAGTCTTGGAGTAACTACAGAATCAAACCAAAGGAAGGGATGTGGTTTCTTTATGACTGATGCCTGGTGTGTGCAGTATGATCCATACAGACTGCTTGGGCCTGGTTTTCCTGTTAAACATGAGCTTGAGTGTGTGAGAGTTGATTTGGACTATGACGGAGGAACAGTATCATTCTCTGATCCTGTAACTTACACACATCTACACACATTCACAACCACCTTCACTGACGTCATCTTTCCATTTTTCTGTAATCTTGATGAACTTAACTATCTAAGGATTTTACCAGTTAAACTATAAAAGCAGAAAATAACTGAAGCATCATCTGGGCTCATATGCATAAAGCTGCTCAGAGTAAAATAGTAGTCATAAGGGTCTTGTAAAATTGTAGTCTTAAGTCATTCAGAGTTTAACAAGTGAAATCCATTGATACTGTCTATTCATTTAATGAATTGGAATGAATTGGTTAAAACTCTTTTTTTGTGAACTTAAAATCTAAATGTCAATAAAACCTTTAAAATCAATGATGAAGATAATCAACAATGAATTTCTTTATTATTACTTGGAGCCTTTCAGTGAGTTCACGTTACAGTAGTCAAGTAAGTGATAATGTACATCCAGAAGCTTGCTGTACAAACCCCAGTAACAGTGGAAAACTGAAGTTTAGTCTCTTGGATGAGTGGTCAGTTATTAGAGCATTGCTATTGCTATGTTATGATTCATTATCAGGACAAAAGCAGACCTCGGAATGTTGTTAAAGACCAATCAAATCTGAGAATTTCAGAGAGACCTGTGTAATAATGTGATTTAAATAAAGACATTTCAAATATTATAGAGAAGCATCTGCAAAGAGCTTTGTATAAAACATTTTTTTTAATGCTTAGTGTCATGTGTGGTGCTTTGAGAGTTTTCTTCTGCTGTTTATAGTGCTGAAAAGATATTTAACCACAGCTCATAATAATCTTTTATTTAGGCAATAATTGTCTGTAAATTAAACAACAACAACAAATTTTAAAACAAATTATAAACAATAATTCGTATAAAATTCTAGTGCTTTAAAATTCTACATTGTCAAGTCACCTTTATTATATAGCGCGCTTTTAACAATACAGATTGTGTCAAAGCAACTGTACAGCATTAATTAGGAAAATACTGTGTCAATAATGCAAAAGGACAATAGTAATGTCACAGTCTTCAGCGGGTGTACCCAGGAGGGCCACCAGATGACTGTGTTCTGGGAGCACATGGCTTGTGTTGTGTTGTGTCTGTTGCCATGTGCTCTCTCCTGTCTATTGTCTGGCCCCTCCCATCTTGTTACCTCATTATTGTTTAAGTTGCTCCACCTGTGTCTCCCTCGTTAGCCTCCTCGTTTGGTTTCCTATTTATTCTCCTGATGTCTGTCATCCTGTGCTGATTCGTCATTTCTCATTGTGTGTGTTTCGTGTCTGCATGTGGTGCAGCTTTAGGCCTGCCTGTCTGTTTTTCCCCCTCGGGGTGGTTTGAGTTTGTTTTTGTTTCATTTTTATTATTAAAATAAATAACCATTTCTCCTGCACTTGAGTCCTCGCTTCATCTCCCCGCACGCACCGTGACAAGTAAACACTCAATTTTCAGTTCATCATTGAATTCAGTGATGTCGTCATCATCCAGCTCAGTTCAGTTTAAATAGTCTCTGTGCAATCAAGTCGATGATATCGCTGGAAATTACGGTAAGTGTCCCTAACTCAGCAAGCCAGAGGTGACATCGGCAAGGAACCAAAACTCCATCGGTGACAGAATGGAGAAAAAAAACCTTGGGAGAAACCAGGCTCAGTCAGGGGCCAGTTCTCCTCTGGCCAGACGAATCAGCAGGTTGATCCATGCTGCAGCAAAGTTAGATTGTGCAGAGGACTCTACTGGTTCCTGTGGTCTTGTCCTGGTGACCGTTTAGGAGACAAGTTCTTCACTGGGGATCTGTCTCTGAGGCTCATCTAGTTGTCCTGATCTCCGCTGACATTCAGAGCTGTAGAAGTCCTCTCTAGGTGCTGATCCACCATCTGGGCTGGATACATACTGGATCCGGGTGGCTGCAGTGACCATCTGATCTGGATACAGACTGGATCTGGTGGCTACATTGACCTCGGAATAAGAAAGAAACGGACTAATATTAGCGTATGTAGTTGTTACATATCCGGTCCATGAACTTCCGTCTGCTAGCCATCAGAGGTCACCCTTTCCATTTTCATTGACTCTCGCACTACACACTGTTGCATATCACCCCGGACTACATATCCCATCATTCATTGCACTGATTGCACACAGCACTAATTGCACACAGCTGTTTAATATCACTCACTCACTATTTAACACTCCTTCTAACTGCCGAGTATTGTATGCGCTTATCGCCAGCAGTGATAGCTACTCTACAGAGCCCTCATTAGCTTCCTAGCCTAGCCTAGCCTAGTCTTGCCTTGTCTTGTCTGATTTCTCGGTTTCTTATCTTTGCCTGTTTTCCTGGATTTATCCCTTTAGTCTTGCCCTTTTGATTCTGTTCACCGTTCGTCGACCTTCACTAGCCCTGGGATTATTCTTGTGTCTTGCCCGCCATATACCTGTTTGCCATTGTTCGACCCTGCCTGTGTTTCTGACCTCTCTGCTTTAATAAAGCTTGCAAATGGATCCGCATGTCTCACGTCTTGTCAGCCCCATAACAGAAGTGTCTGGACCAATCAGACACACAATTTTTTTAGTTATATTTAACAACTACTCTGTAACACCCCTCAGTCAACAAATCAACTATGAGGGTCTATGGACCCTTCCCCCGAAATGCATCTAACACCTCAGAAAGGCAGAACAGGCCTCCGGTTCCATGGCAACCAATGCTGATATCACTGGTTTTATTGCCATAAGGAATGCGGGCAGGGAAACTCACAATTCATTTACCCTTAGGAAAGACACACAATGCCCATAAAAATGGACTCTTCTCTAATTAATTCCTAGAAAAACCTTTCTGTGAATGAACACACATCTCCTCAGGACATTGTGTATACCATTACTGTTCTTGTATATTGTCTTTTGAATTGTATACTGTTTTGTGTGTGTGTTATGATAGATCACTTGTTAATATAACCCCACCGATACCATGTTTGGTCTCATTGAATTTGTCTTCTGATGATCTAAACGAGAGTGTATATTATATGTTGGTACATAGGCAATATATTAGAGTTCTAAGAATCTTTAATAACTTTGCATCAACACCCAATCGAGTTCCATATGCAAATTGCCATGCTCTCACACAAAGGGTCATAAAACTCCCCAGTATTTCCAACCTCCCGCTTGGAATTTCAGCCTTTCTCATTGGACAAGCCCTTCCTGAGAGGCATGAATCTTCTCAGACCTTAAAAGGCTCACACACAGTTACGCCCATGTTTTTCTTCTGCTAAGTCCTCTGCTAAAACCTTCTGATTGCAGCCCGTGTAGAGAGCCCGAGCCGGTACGGGTGTGATTCTGTTAGATTTTGAGAAGATGAGGATGTGAGGTAGCACCCCTCTAAGGACACCCTAAGTTCGTGCCAGGCCTCGGCTTTGACTTTCCATTCACCAAAGATCCTAGGATCTCAGCTGATGCCTCTTTTAGCTCTATTCACTTTCCACTGGGAAGAAACTCCCAATCATCATCGAGTCAGAACATCTTTGGAGTTCATCACTCTTCAAACCCGGAAGAAGGTGATCGCGACTCCTACACCACCGCTGATGGTTTCACTCAGGTGGTTAACTGACTCTTTTCATAGCTTCATTCTCTGGTTTTTCCTGATGGATTCATCCATCAAGTCTCATTTGCCCTTTCCCATGTATGAGTGATTGTTTGTTTGTATGTTTGTTAGACTAGTTTGTGTTAGTGTTTAGTTAATAAAACTCTTGTGCACAAATTACACGAGTTTCTGATTCTGCCTTGCAAATAAAAATGTTCCTTTTCGATTTTGATCCTTACTACATGCTCTAATGCATTAATACTGTAGGAAAGTATTTTCTGTGGCCACGGAAATATCCTTTCCTAGAGTTGATATGAACTTACACTGAATGTTTGCTGGATGAACAGATTGGTTGATGGCAATTTAATTCTGCTACAGTTACTACTGGCAGCTGATATAAATAATTGTAATTATTTATATACATTTCCCTTTTGAGCTAATTTGCTACACGTAGAGTATTTTGCTAGCAAGTACATTGGGTGTTATGGGAAGTGTTCCCGGTTGTCCTAATTGGCCTCATTGCTTGAAATAGGACTGTTTTTGCTGTTTCGGTCTGTTATTTTCTTTTGATGACGTGAAAATGCATTTATATATTGCACTTTTTGCATATGATGCTTAGAGTATACTCACATTTAGACTTTGTGTAGTTTGCAATATGTACATTGTTTAGAGGGCAACATTCAACAAGAATATTAATAAATACAGTGAACTGAAATTGGCCTTCTCAATACATTTATCAAATACTTATTGAACAAAGTAACCTGCTACTAAAATACCATTTTATGCATTGTAATAAATCATGAACAAATGAATGGTGTCATATGATGCTATTACATCATATTGCAGACTTACAAGCCCAAAATGTTTGATTCATTGGCTATATATAGTTCTTATTTCACAACACTTAAGTGTGATCTGCAGTTAAAAATCTGTCTTAGACTTCGCTGAAAGTTGCTTTTAGTTTCTTTATAAAAAAATAAAAAAAATTGTACTCTACTACTCATCTTACATATTTAGTATGTTAAAGTCTGCATTTTGTAAAATTTTACACAACATATTCTACAAAATTTCCCATTATACAAATAAGACTCACTGTTGTCATTGTAAGTACACGAGCAAAGAACAAAAAATATGTTGCTCTTTGGCATACACTGTCTCTGGGTAAAGCCTTGTCCAATTTTTCTTTTCTTTATTATTATATTGCCTTTAAATCAACATCATTCAGAGTCTCTCAGCATCAGATCATTTGTTATGGTCTGTCTGTCAGATCTCCAGTCTTTGTTGTTCTGACTCAAGATGAAGTCTTTATATTTCATACACGAGTGACTAGATCAGCTGAGATCCTGGTCTTGTTTATCATGGGTTGTGAGTTCAATCCGCATTGGGACCTTCTTCAGGATGTTTGATATATCTGACTAATGGAATGAAAGTGACTTTGGGCAATGTAATGTTTGGAAACTTGACTTTGCTCTGGATTTCATCCTCTTCCTCCACATTGAGTTTCCTGGTAAAATAGTATTTTCTTAAGCACACAACAACCATACCATTGATGAATGTGCATATGTCTAAATGGTGTAAAAAAAAAAGTTATTAAACACTTCTCCAAATTCAAACTGTGTCCCAGAATAACTTTGAAATTAACAGTAAAATATGCTGTAGAATCTCAACTGCCAACTCATCACCATTTATTGTGCATTGCTAAAAAAATATTTAAAAAAATATTTTAAATGCCTATAAAGGCATGAAGTGAAATTGGTAAGAACAAAATCATTGTAAACGTGGACATGGAACAAAGTTCTGTGGAAGTGGTCATATTCAAAATTAAGCTTGTGGGGGCACGCAGGAGTACAGCAGTGAACAGAAATTTTCCTTGAAAGCTCACTGGTGCATGTAAATTTTACAAATATGTTCAGTATCTCACAGAAGTGAGTACACCCCTCACATTTTTGTAAATATTTTATTATATCTTTTCATGTGACAACACTGAAGAAATGACACTTTGCTACAATGTAAAGTAGTGAGTGTACAGCTTGTATAACAGTGTAAATTTGCTGACCCTCAAAATAACTAAACACACAGCCATTAATGTCTAAACCGCTGGCCACAAAAGTGAGTACACCCCTAAGTGAAAATGTCCAAATTGGGACCAATTTGCCATTTTCTCTCCCCGGTGTCATGTGACTCACTAGTGTTACAAGGTCTCAGGTGTGAATGGGGAGCAGGTGTCTTAAATTTGGTGTTATCGCTCTCACTCTCTCATATTGGTCACTGGAAGTTCAACATGGCACCTCATGGCAAAGAACTCTCTGAGGATCTGAAAAAAAGAATTGTTGCTCTACATAAAGATGGCGTAGGCTATAAGAAGATTGCCAAGACCCTGAAACTGAGCTGCCGCACGGTGGCCAAGACCATACAGCGGTTTAACAGGACAGGTTCCACTCAGAACAGGCCTCGCCATGGTCGACCAAAGAAGTTGAGTGCACGTGCTCAGCGTCATATCCAGAGGTTGTGTTTGGGAAATAGACGTATGAGTGCTGCCAGCATTGCTGCAGAGGTTGAAGGGGTGGGGGGTCAGCCTGTCAGTGCTCAGACCATGCGCCGCACACAGCATCAAATTGGTCTGCATGGCTGTCGTCCCAGAAGGAAGCCTCTTCTAAAGATGATGCACAAGAAAGCCCGCAAACAGTTTGCTGAAGACAAGCAGACTAAGGACATGGATTACTGGAACCATGTCCTGTGGTCAATAATGGTGGCCACACAAAATATTGACACTTTGGGCCCAATTTGGACATTTTCACTTAGGGGTGTACTCACTTTTGTGGCCAGCGGTTTAGACATTAATGGCTGTGTGTCGAGTTATTTTGAGGGGACAGCAAATTTACACTGTTATACAAGCTGTACACTCACTACTTTACATTGTAGCAAAGTGTCATTTCTTCAGTGTTGTCACATGAGAAGATATAATAAAATATTTACAAAAATGTGAGGGGTGTACTCACTTCTGTGAGATACTGTATATTTACACATTGCAGTATTTGCATTTTAAAGACCCTATCAAATCAAAATTACACTTTGAGAACCAATACACCATGAAACTGTTCTCACCTCAGATCAGCAGAAGAGTCTCCTGAACTAAAGTTGATTACATCATCTATTGACTGTTCGCTTTTCATGGAAACACAGCTGGGTTCAGGAGATTCTTTCTGATTTAGACTAAAACGCAGAAGCAGTTAAACAGTATTCCGTTATGCACAAACTTTCAAAGTAAACACTCTTTTCGTCATTGTCACTCCACTAGAAATCTTTGTAGTGATTCATAGAATGGTGCATAGATTCATCACTTTTCATTGACACCCAGCTTCAGGAAACAACATGTCACACTTGTTCGTTCTTCAATTCTTTAAACAAATTGGTCTTTAAATCAATTTGCTCATACTGCAGAGGATAATATGTGAACTCTACAGAACATACAGCAGGGTTCCTCAAATCGGTCCTGGAGGGCTGCTGCCCTGAACTATTTAATAAAGTGAATATCTTATGTAATCAATCAGTTAGTGTTTCGAAAATCATCAGTAAAACAGCTTGTTGTGTCATAACAGTCGTAACATAACATTTACCTCTAAAACACCATCAATATAACTTTACCAACATTTATTATTTTCATAAATTTTTTTTGTATTCATTTTTTATTTTTTTTTGGAGTAGGTAATTGTATGTAATTGAATGTAATTTTTACATTAATTAACATTATTCACACAATATAACACAACTTTAATTTTGACTTCATTCTAAAAATATTATGGCACTAAACGCTGCCATATTTACCAAATAAGGCAAACACTCTCTTGGCACAGCGGCCAAAAATGCAAAAAGACAGAACGAATGAAAGAGAGAAAAAAAAGAAAACAACTCACATTTTAGTTGTAATTAATTTCATTTAAAGAAATTGTCTGGGCCTTTCTTTTGGCAAATTCATCTACAATGTCCTTAATGGCTTTGTGTATTCTCAATGGAAAGAAGGCTACTTTTGATAATCTTTTGATAAAAGAGAATTAAAATGAAAGAAAGAGAATTAAAATGGTGCAGGTGTCACTAAAGCTAGACGTAATACAGTTGTGATACAGTCTTTTCAACTAGATAGCTACCATCTTCACAAAGTTTTTTTTTTCAATTATTAACTATTATTTTATTTGACCGTGGCAATGCAGCGCTTGCACGTAGTTATAGAAAATGAAACAGTTCTACCACAGTCCTTCAGGTATTTGCCGCTGGCTCTCATGTAGACGGTGTTACGCGAGGTATAACTCATTGTGGTTTTATTAAATGGGCAGTCTTTGGTCTGATTAATCTATGAATTGTGCCAAAACAAAAGTTCTACAGCATATTTATTATGGCCACGAATTAAGAATTTGTTCGTTTTAATTAAAAGGTTCCCTCGGCCGGCCCCCAAATCAGCCTGGGCCCATATGCACGTGCATACCCTGCATACCCAAACGCTACGCCCCTGGATCCCATGACCTTGATTAGCTTGCTCAGGTGTGTTTGATCAAGGTTGGAGCTAAACTCTGCAGGGCACTGGCCCTCCAGGACAAGATCTGAGGAGCTCTGCCATACAACCCAATGTTCATACTATCCATTCTAAACAGAATGTGAGATTAGAACATGTGTGTGTCCCAAAGCATAGTATGTTGTAAAGAGTATTCTTGTGTCATTCTCTCTCTTTCTGGAGGTCATGACATCAATACATGGGATTCCCTGTTAAAATTAGCAAGAAAAATTTCTGTCACTTGAGAAATTAATTTTTTAAGCAATTTTCACTTAGTAGCACTTAGCAGTTTCGTTTTATCTGACAGACCAGATCTAATGGACTGCTGTCAACCTGACAGTTGACCACAACACCACAGTTCACAACAAGCAAGGAAGCTTGATGACCAATTGTATGTATGTATGTTCCATCGCACCGTTTATAGTGAGTGAGTAATGCCTAGGGGTTTTTTCACCATAAAGGACAAAGTCGAACTACTGAGACCATCCCAACTTTAAGGAAAAGGCTGAAAACACACTCCTTCTGCAATAAATGCTTCATTTTTTTTTCTTTTGCATTTCATTTCTGCACTTGCATACTAGGTTGTATTACAATTTGACATTGTGTGCTGCAATTGTTAAGGCTTTTATATTTTTATTTAATAACTTTATCGTACTTGAAGCATGCTAACTTTTTAGGTCCTAGATCGTAATTTTCACCACTTACAACTTTCAAAACTGTTTTTTCTAGTAGTTTAATACATGGTTTTTCCAGTAGTTTTGTCTACTGATCTTTATTATTTTTTTGTTAAGACAGAATGTTATTAAACAACAGTACAATCCATTGAATACATATTTACAGCCCCATTTTAATCCACGTTAATTTCAATAACCTGCAAGGTCTGTTGGAGCTAAAGTCCTGCCCATTTAGAGCTGGCAAGCTCCTCAAGTAAATGTTTTTGATTCATTAAAAAGAGTCGTAAGAGTAATTCCTTCGGGAATTGAACTACACTGACCTCGCTGTATGTTTTTGACTTGGCAGAGAACTGACTGACATGACAGTCACACTAACTGCTATTCAGAGCTCATTTTGAGTCATTTTGAACTAAAGACAAAACAGTGAGAAATGTCGAAAAATGTTCATTAAGCCCTCGCATATAGCAATCCCAATGCTCCAAACAGTAATTAAAGATCTAAAATTATCTTTATTTGTAAGTTAATAAGAGGAGTAGGCCTACCTTTTTCTCTGCTCACTTCTCTGCACTAGGCCCATTTGTTTCTTTCTTGTATTTGTTCTACCGTTGCGTTTTTTTTTTGCATCTGTTCTTATTTTTAATAACAAATATAAAATAAAAATGGCTATATTGTGATGATCAATATCCTCCTGAGACCCAGCTATGGAGTTTTTGCCTCTGTAGTGGACATTATATGTTAGTGAATTTCTCTGAGACCTCACATGTCACAGTTGTAAGTCTGGAGTCCTGTACGGAGCACATTCAGGGCTCTCCAGAGATACCTAATGATTGGATGTTTCACCGTGACCACTCCCTCTCCTTGGTTTTTAAAAATGGCTGACATTAATTTAGTGATCAAATTGAACATCCTTATGGAAATATGATAATATTTTGTAATTATAATTTAAATCTGATTAATTTTCACATTGTTTGTCATAAATCAACATCTCAGGAAAATGTTATGGGGTTTCAAATCAAAATATGACTTCCTGTTATGAAACAGGGCATGATTTCATACATGTCCACTGTAGAGGACACCAGGACTAAAAGCATGTTTATCATACATTTTAGGAGACAAAAGAATTGTATAGGAAAACAAATTACATATCAATATTCTTATGAAATATTAGATATTATTATGAAAATCTGGCCAATTACTGCTCCCATTATTACACTTCTTTTTTCAACATGCTGTCCCAACAGCACTTTAATATGCAAATCAGATACAGTGTATAGATAACATTGTGCTTAATGAGAAAACCAGTTTATGGAGTTTTTACACACATATTGCATAAAGCAAAATGGTATATCAAATCATTTTGTTATATATTTTATAACATAGTTGAGAACCATCCTTAAACAAAGTTAGTTATAAAAAACTCCTGAAACCTAAAAATTGATTGGTGATTTAAAACAAATTCCCATTGTTTTTGTCTTTTCATGTCTACTCTTGTCATTTTATTTTTTAGAAAAACTGAGTCCTGGTGTCCTCTACAGAGAACATAACTTATGAATATAATTTTCAAAGATGTTATTTTACCATTTTTTTCTTATGCTCTAAACCAGGGCTGTCCAAACTCGGTCCTGGTGGCACCCCTTCACTGCAACATGTGCAGTGAAGGGGTGCCACCAGGACCAGGGTTGGGAACCACTGCTCTAAACAATGTAATGGCATGAAAAAATACTAAATTCACAAAGCTTTTTATTTCTGGTTCTCAGGAGGATATAGTAATTAATATTACGACAGGAAGTGGAGGAAACAATGCAATGTTGCTAAGGTGATTTTGCTTGGGAAAGATTTGGGGAAAAGAAGTTACTGCTGACTTCAAACGGGTTCATTTTTCGTCCGATTCCAACAAACCATACATCATTTTAAAGGTCTTTTAAAGGAGAATGGGACAATTAAAATAACTCATTTTTGAAAATGTGCTCATTGTGACTCATTTAGCCTGCACAGGTCACAAATAAATGCGTCATAAATGTAAAACAATCCATAAAAATGTATTATAAGCATTATAAATTAAAATGTATTATGAGTAGCCTACTTGATTTTTGGAATCTGATCACATAATGCAGATTACATGTAATCAGTTACTACCCAGCTCTCCTGCGATTTCAACCAGACGTAATCAATGTTTCCACCTGACCGGTCCCGTCCAGCATTTTTGGCTGAACTGTTCCTTTAAAAATCCGAATGTAACTCATAAACAGATCGGGTCCCTTTAAATCGTCCGTAGAGCGCAACACACACAGCGCTGCTGCTGGAACCGAGCGCAGTCACTTGTTACAGATATTTGCAGCTCGTCCTCGACGCTTTAGAGAAATGCTGCAGCTGAATGACAGCGTGGACCCTGAGAGCCCGGGTGCGGCTGTCCTTCACCCGGCGGACTGTGATGATGGGCTGGATTTGGCCCGAGCTGGAGCCTCGGTGGCCTGCTGCACCCCGCTACAGACCCTCACGCCTTTCCATGTCCACAACCCAACCATGCGAGCCAGAGTCAAGGATTATTTCGTCTTTAGGGTGAGTAAGTAACCCAGTATTTGCTACAACACGTCCGGACTCGGTAGTCGAGGTTGTAATATGTGTCAAATAGTTTGCATCTTAGTGTGTTGACTTGATGGGGCTGTTTGGCAAAACCTAAGAAGCTGCCTACATAGCCAGCACGCATGAGCATCATGATCGCGTTCATAGAACGAGCGCAGTGACTTGGAGCAAGAGACGGTAACGATAAATAGTTTGTTTTTTAAGTTGACACGCAAGAACGGATCCTATGTGAATACCTGTGTTGCCTGAAATGCTTTCTGCATTGCCAGTGGTGAGGCCAGACATTTTCAAGTGAGTGGACTTTGGTGCTTTTGGCTGAAAAAGAAAAAGGCCAAAAATATGAGCTGAAAATATATGCCTAAATTAAAAATAGAAATATGACTTTACTTGAAAATGTGATGTTCTGTAATCAGTGTTGGGGGGGGACTCATTACAAGTAACGCCAGTTACGTAATCAGATTACTTTTTCAAGTAACTAGTAAAGTAACGCATTACTTTAATTTACAAGAGAATATCTGAGTTACTTTTTCAAATAAGCAATGCAAGTTATGTTGTTTTTTTCCAATTTATTGATTGACAGCTCTCCTGTCCCCATGTTGAGAGAAATCAGATGTTACTGTAGTTCTAAAATAAATATGAATATGCATTCATTCATCTCACTCACAAAAACAAACACAGATTCAGTAAATGAATAAAAATAATGCAACTCAGAATATGACGCAAAACTGCAATAATGAAATGTTAAACAACACAAATATGCTTTATGTATTTAATCCCATTCTATTAAGCAATGTCTTTGCTTCTGACCTTCGATGAGTCAGTTCAACCGTACTAATAAACAAAAAGTGTTGAAATGTCTTCTTCTGCATTCTACTGTACGGACGTAATTTAATGTACTTTCCCTTCAGCCTGAGGCTCATTCATTTCACTTTTGGTGTGCAAAGGCTTTTATATTTGCCAAAAATATAACTTTTTTTATTTTAAAAGCAAGCAAGCAAGCCCTGTCCAGATTTTAAAAGTAACGCAAAAGTAACGTAACACATTACTTTCCATAAAAAGTAACTAAGTAACGTAATTGGTTACTTTTTTATGGAGTAACGCATTATTGTAATGCATTACTTTTAAAAGTAGCTTTCCCCAACACTGGATATAACAGACACTGGCCATATATCGTGGAAAAGGTCTCAACTAGCAAAATTGTTTCGGGACATCAGACAATGCCAAATATATGTGAACAGTATCTATGCATGCGACTTTTGGGCTGCGTTTTGGTTTGTAGCTTCACCAAACTGTAGATTGACAGCCCTTGATCCACTGGGGTCGTATTACTTATTCTTTACCAGGGGTGTGTGATATTGACCAAAAAATATATATCTTGATATTTTCTGGTATTTTATCAATAACGTGTTATTGTGCTGATATCTTAAGGACTACCGTGGACAGCTGACTCCTAAAGTTTTGATATTCTTCATATTCTGTGCAGTGATCAGTTCACAGCAGTTATAGAAATTAATCTTTTCCAATAAGTTTAAATCGATTTTTACCTTTTATGCGCATTTTCTACCTTTTTAAAAAGACTTTTTTTTTTCTAGAAAAGTGTGCATCACGTTTTGAGTCAAATATATATATATATATATTTTTTTTTTACATTTAATCAGTCAGTTAGAATAATCAGACGTTTGGGCTGTTACCAAGCAAATGAAATCAGTATTGACAATTGATCTTTGCGATGCAGAGGAAACACAGAAGCTGCCTCTGAAGTGGCATTTAGATGCATTTACACACTGTTTAATGCAGCTCTGAGGGACATGGAATACTTTAACCTGCAGTTAAAAGTGCATAAATAATGTTTTGATATTTTAAACACAAAATGTTGAAAACTGACGTTTGAAATTATAATGTTTTTTAAAGAACAGATACTTTAAATGTGAAATCAAAACCGCCAGTAGGTGGCAGCAAGTCACTGTTAATAAGCGAGTCTTTGCGATTGAACCGAATCGTTTAAACGGTTGATTCATTCAGGAACGAAACACCGTCGTGTTGCTCAGAGACGCAAAACAGTGCTGTGGCTGTGTTTGGAATTAGTTTTGTTGTCGAAATTGAGCAAAAACGGGCGATATGCTGACTTCAACGTAAGTCTCTTAATTAATTTATTGTTTATTGAACTGTTGTAAAAATCAATTATCACAATTGTAATCCTAATTGCAATAAAATACTAATATACTGCGTAATGTGTAACCTCCTGTGTATCCTGTAGACTGCCTACTACAGTTTAAAATAGTATTCAGTGGTAAACATTTGAAAGGGATTAAAATTATTTTGTATTTATGGTGCGCATTTCTGTGAAAATGTTAATTTTTTGACGAACAAACATAAAGTACTTATTGTCTTCATGTTGTATTGCAAAACACTTTTGCTGGTATTGAGGTGGGATACAGGAAAGATTATTGGACAAAGTTTGTGAATTTATTGAAATTAATCAGGGATGACCATTATGAATGGAGCCGACCGTTTAATCTGACTTTCTTTCTTTCTTTCTTTTTAGACTTATGACGATGTAAATGTCATAATTCTAATGAATTGTCATTTACTACCTACACAACCACCTGAAAGATTATTACCCATATAGACAAAATAGTTCATTTGTATTCTGGTTTGTGATGTTCCTTTTCTTTTCTACCTCACTTTGTATAAAAGTATCTGCTAAATAAATCAATGTAAATGTAAAATACAGCCTGTTATTTTGTGTGTGTGTGTGTGTGTGGTTTCAGTTGGTTCAAAATTGTATCAATTTAGAATACATTTGATGCATCATGATTTCTGCATGTTTGTACAGATTGTACACTCAAATCTGTATATGTCTGATTGGTGAATGAGACCCATGCAGTGATGTACATTATAAACTGGGAGTTGTGTGGTATCATGTTTTGTGTTTGATCTTGAGCAGTTGTCATCTGTGGATGTGGACTATAGCAGTGCTTCTCAACCTGGCACACTCTATCTTTAAAACTTTATCTTATTTTAAGTCATCTTGAGGGCCCCCTATTAGGCACTGGCTGCACTCTAAAAAATGCTGGGTTAAATACAACCTAGTGCTGGGTAAAATAGGGACAAACCCAGCAATTGTAGGTTGTAGCAAAAGAGGTTGTATTTCACCCAGCATTTTTTAGAGTGCAGCCAGTGCCTAATAGGGGGCCCTCAAGATGACTTAAAATAAGATAAAACAAATAAAAAATGAGGACATTTCTTATTTCAATTTACCTCTCTACAACTTTTTCCTTTAAAGAAGCAGGATTCCCAATGTCTTGGAAAGACTTAATATATGAAGGATCCTAACTACACTCTAAAAAATGCTGGGTTACTTCAACCCAACTTTGGGTCAAATATCGACTAACCCAACTGTTGGGATACAGTTCTACAATAAATTTTTAACCCAAAAATTGGGTTAGTCCATATTTGACCCAAAGTTGGTTTGAAACAACCCGGCATTTTTTAGAGTGTATAAAGGTGTGTTTTCTTGACCTGAAAAGGTCATGTAAATTAATAAAATCTTATAATTTCATGGGCAATTTTATATATGGTTTTTCTAGGTATGCCATATTTTACAATAAAGAAATTGTGAATGAAAAATGTTTTTAAAAACATTTTGATGCTTATCCTGTAAACCACAAACACCTGGACAAGTCATGGGCCCACTGAATATTTTTTTGGGGGAAAATGGAAACCTTGGAGTCAAAAAGTTGAGAACCACTGGCCTATAAGGACTTTAACTACACAGTAGACATAAGTTGCATTTATTTATTTTCTAGTTTCAAGCATCTAGGCCTAAATAAGCTGCTCTTTTTCCCCCCCCTGGTCTCAGCCAGGAACGATAGAGCAGGCGGTCAATGATATCCGCACGGTTGCCTTGCCTTCAGAAGATGGAGAGGTTCTTAGCGTGTGGCTGCTAGCAGAGTGAGTCCATTGCCACCCTTTTATAGCACAATATCATTTTTACTTTTATTGCATGCATTTTTAAATGAACAGGATCTTGATTGCAACCTTTACACAAAAACATACCATGGTACTGGCTTTTGGGAAATCCTGTTTTTTACATTTACAGTACTATGAGAGAACCATGATATGCTTTTGAAGTAGCTTGGAGTACTATGTAAATACCATGTGAATATAGTATCTGGCAGTTATTGCACATCAAAGTACTGATGTTAACATCTGATAACGTCACTATACCGCTTCTCTTATTATGCAGCAGAATTTGACAGATGTCTGTTCAGCCAGATTCATGTGCTCTTTATATTTTTACCACAGAATTGATCACTGGAACAATGAAAAAGAGAGACTGGTACTTATAACTGAGAGGTAAGTGGAAGTAAATCATCATTGAGAATTGTGTTTAATACATTAGTATCAGGAAACGGGTTCTGAACGAGCTGCTGGTCTGTTACAGGTCTTTGTTGGTGTGCAAATATGACTTCATAAACCTCCAGTGTCAGCAGGTGGTCCGAATTTCCCTGAACGCTGTGGACACGATCTCAGTCGGCGAGTTTGAGTTTCCCCCCAAATCCCTCAACAAGTAAGACACTTCATTCTCAATGTGACATTGTGATTATATGTCATTTTATGACAAATGTCTAATAGTTTTCTCCACACTTTAATTACCCCAAAATGTTAATTTGTACATTATATAGCAGACATTAAAAATCTAAATGAGGTTTAGGCAGTATTGTACTGTGTGTGTGTGTGTGTGTGTGAAGGAGAGAGGGAACCGGTATCCGTGTCCAGTGGGATAAGCGACCAAGACCTTCGTTCATAAACCGCTGGAACCCCTGGTCCACTGACGTACCCTACGCCACCTTCACCAAACACCCCATGGCACACGCCGATGAAAAGGTGGCCTCCCTCTGCCAGGTGAGTGTGCTTCCTATACTAGTGCTTGATTCTTATTGATTTTTCATCTTCTGCGGTATGGATACCAGCTGCATTCCCTCTTTCTCTTCTCTCTGACACGCAAAGCAGTATAGTTTGTTGCACTATGTGTTTCAGAGTGCGTTTTCTGGAAATGTAAAAAATTTGGAAATATTTGTATAAATGTATTGTATTTGTCGATTGAAATCTTTTTACATCAACCGGGGACAACAGATGCAAATTTGCCATCTTGGCTAACATTTTATATTGAGTTTATGCTTTATAGATGTGCAATTTCAATGATTGAATGAATGAATAAATAAATAATAGGTGAATTAATGTGCACACAAGCAGTTTGTGATCTGGTGTTTGTTGCGTCTCCGTTCGGCTTGGTTTACAGAAAGTGAAACAAACTGTAAACTGTAAACTGTAATGTGCTGTGAGTTTAGGCTGCCAGTTACACTTTTCCACATTCACATAATTTCCAACATTTTTGTGGATTCGAAGCTTCTTTTCACAGGGTTTCTGCAGGATTTTTAAGCTCAAATTTAAGACCTGCACAAATAAAATTAATACCATATGAGCGGGGTAGGGCCATTTCTATAGCATTTTTTCCCAACCGGGGGGCCGTGTAAAAAAAAAAAAAAAATTTTTAAATTGCTAAAATGTTCAAAAAAGCATCTATTATATAATATCAATTTCTGATGTCGCCAATAATTAGAGATGCACCGAAATTTCGGCTGCCGAAAATTAGTTCACCGCTCAGGTTTCACTTTCACGTGGTGTGACGCTCTGTGTATTATCCTGCTTTATGCGTGTGCGCTCCGCTCAGTAGCTCCACTCATATACCGTTCATGCTCATCAGAACAACAAAGTCCACTCAGAAATTGAGCCGACAGGAAACATGGATGTAGTACAGTATTGTCTGCAATAGCCCTAATGTGTTGTAACGTGGTGTGGTATATGGGCAACTCTGGTAACGCTGCCCTCTCATTCACTGATCTGCTAACCGCTATGTTATGCTTGCGTGTTCCGATAATAATAGCTTTCTAGGACTAAACATTATTTGGATAATTGGTAAAAAAAAGTTAAATATCTTAACCCTACTGTTAGACCTACCTGAAAAACTAAAAAGCAATGTATTTAATTCGAAGGCCTGTCGTTATTTTTTAATTTGTGCTATCATTAATTTCTTTTTGTTCGTATTTTATTACTGACTGCTTATTTTTTATTCAATTCAAAGTTTGAAATCAAGCCATCTCATGCTACTGCACCAAAATTACCCCACTGTAAAATAAAAAAAATCACTGAGTGAGATAGCTAGTTATAATGGTAATTAAATAATGTTTACATATGTATAAAAGCCTACATTAAAATCTGTCATATAAATTGATCTCTTCATTAGAAATTAGCCTACTGATTGCCACCATTTTTAATAATATTAAAAATATCTGTATGACATTAAATATTTTGCAGTTCTTCCCTGTTGTACTGAGTATCTATACTTTTCAAAGTATCATATCGAAGTTAGAAATTCAAATATTGTGACAAAATTAATTTTGTACGGTGCCACAAGTTTGTTAAAATGGTGCCGCGACTAAAAAAAAAAAAAAGTTGGAAAACACTGGTCTATAGTACCATATTCAACTGTAAAAATGACTGTAAAAAGCATAATTTACACTTCAGATACAAGTTTTCACAAAAACAAAGTTTTATAAAATGATAAACTTTACATTTCAGCCATGTTACCATTTTTAAGAAAATGGATGAGTCAAAAGTATTAATTATTTTATTAATCTAAACAATTATTATATCAATTAAATAACAAATTAGGGGTGTGCGATATTGATTAAAAAAAATTATATCTCGATAATTTTCTGGGATTTTATCGATAACAATATTTTGCCATAGTTATTGTGCTGATATCTTATCTCTAATTGTGCTAACAGCTGACTCCTGAATTGTTTTTATATTCTTCATATTCTGTGTGGTCAGTTCACAGCAGTGATAGAAATGAATAATTTCCAACAATTTGTATGGGCATTTTTACCTTTAAGCCACTTTTTCTAAAAGTGTGCACCATCTTTTGAGTCAAATTCTTGCATTTGGGCTGTTACCAAACAAATGAAATCAGTATCAACAAAATTGATCTTGGCAATCCAGAGGAAACACAGAAGATGCCTCTGAAGTGTCATTTAGATGCATTTACACACTCTTTAATGCAGCCCTAAGGGACATTAAATATTTTAACCTGCAGTTACAAATGCATAAATAATGTTTTGATATTTTAAACCTAAAACATTGAAAACTGATGTTTGAAATTATTTAAAAAATGAAAAGATACCTTAAATGTGAGATTAAAACCGCCAGTAGGTGGCAGCAAGTCACTGTTAAGTGAGTCATTGTGATTGAACCGAATCATTTAAACGGTTGATTCATTCAGGAACGAAACCCCGTCGTGTTACTCAAAGATGCAAAACAGCGCTGTGGCTGTGTTTGGAATGATTTTTTTGTTGGGAAAACTAGAGCAAAAACAGGAAATATGGTGTCTAAAACGTAAGTCTCTTAATATTAACTTGTTTATTGAACTGTTGTATAAAATCAATATCACATTTGTAATCATGCTGACTTTTGGAGAAAAAACGGCACTCTTCGTGTGATGGTAACTATATGAAATGATACATTTTCTGTCCCATATCTTGAATTATGTGATAATTCTAAATGCATTTTAGACTGATTAAAGTGCACTCACTAGTCTAACCTGCTAGACTACTTCATCTAATGTATGTGCGCATTCTGTAGGTGTTTTGTTTGCATTTCGCGATATACTCGATATCAAATCGCATATCCTTAAAACAACAATTACGATATTATCGCAGACCGTACATATCGCACACCCCTATACTGTTTATATTTTTATAATGCATTGTCTTCTTATCGATCCACCAGTTCACATTTAAAGCTCTGCGTGTTTGCAGGGTAAAAACATGGGTCGATTTTTGAATTGGTCTGAACTCTGAACAAAACAACAGTTTTATTGAAAATGCTCATTCATTCTCTGCCAGCAGGTGGAGCGTTTGGTAGAAATATAACTGTTTCCCCGGTAACAGCAGAACTCAAAGCATGGCAGCACCAGACTTTGAACATGCAGTGCTCATGTTTAATTAATGAAATCATAGCCTTTTGAAGTTTAATCGTCACATTCAGCCGTATCGCAATTCTGGTCCGTCCCCAAATTTAAGACCTCTTGATATCATAATTGTTTTTTTTTTTTTAAGATGTATTTTTTGGCATTTTTGCCTTTTATTGATAGGATACTAGCGAGACAGGAAGCGAAGTGAGAGAGAGAGAGGGTGGGGTGGGGTGGGGTGGGATCGGGAAAGGTCCGCGAGCCGGGTCTCGAACACGGGACGCCCGACACGCAATGGCGCTACATGTCGACGCGCTGCCCACGAGGCTATCAGTGACGACTGAAATCATAATTAAGACTTTCTTGTACATTTTAAGACTATTTGTAAGACTTACAATTTAAGACTTTTTAAGGCCTTAAATTTGATACAACTAAATTGAAGACTTTAAGACCCGCAGAAACCCCGTTTCAGCTTTCCTCCAAAATAAAAGCTCAAGAGTTTAACTTTTGCAAGAGAAGAAATTCATAAGTATTATAAATTTACTATTGTAAAGTAAAAATGAATATTACAATAGTAATATTTCTATCTTGTATTATTATTATTATTATTATCTAACTGGGAGAGGCAGCAGGCCTGAGGAATCTTAATTGATAAGACAATACTTTGGATATGGTCAAAATTAAATAAACTACTCTTACTGTTCAAATTTTATGCTTTGTATCTAATCTATGTATATATTTTGAGGTATTGTATCAAATTTAGAAATTCCATTATCACGATAATAATGGATACTTCATACAAAAATACATTTTAAAATCTTTCAACAAAATGGTAAAAAAACAACAACTCAAGATAAAATCCTTAAATAACTTTCACCATTCTCAAAACGAAAATTCGAGCAGTGCTTGACTGGCTGTCAAATAAGCAATCAAAGACTTCAGGTTCTGCCCTAAAACACACAAGCAAATCATGGCTAAAAGCATTCAGTCTGCTATTCGTATTTAATGGAAGTCAAATCAAATGTAATTCTGTTCTCCATTGAAGCTTGAGAATTTCAAGACGCAGCTCGTCCAGGCTGTGAAAAAAGACCATAAAGACTTCCCCATCCCGGGACGAGCCAATGGCGTGCTGATACTGGAGCGGCCGCTCCTGATCGAGACCTACCTGGGCATCATGTCCTTCTTCAACAATGAAGCCAAACTGGGCTACGCCATGACCAGGGGGAAAATCGGCTTTTAACTCCTGAAATCTCCCTCCATCGCTCTCATCCTCCAGTCAAGTGCTGTTTTTGAGTGATACTGCTATACTTGAGTATGTGAGTCCAGTACATGCTGCTTGTTTTGTTGTTTGGATGGCGTGTGAAATGTGCCCGGCGGTGAGACGTGTGGTCACTGCAGCAGGATGTGCCTGGATGAAGCCCTCTTCCTCTATTCACATGTAAAACAAAAGCCTTTCTAATGAGGTTGAATGGTTTGAAGAAGTTTGTTTGTGTTACTGGCATGCTTTATTGACCATTGAATATTTGTAACAAAAATTGTGGCAGTCGACTAGTTTGTAGGTTGACTGAATGACTTAAGGAAGCCCTTTTCAGACGGTTTAGGGTTCACCTGACCCTGCTCTGCTGACTTTCTTAGGGGCCGTTCACACAGAATGCATCTAAAAACGCAGCACTCAGGAAGGGTTTTTTATTTAATTTTTTAAGTGCAGTGCTGAATGCCTCCTCCGCCATGCTGCCGTCAAATATAACACGCCAACTTGCTACTGTAAACACAAACTTGCAACGCTTGCTCCGCCTCCAGTGTCTTCTGATTGGTCCACTGTTTGGAGCTTTATTGATGAGCGGCGCTGCGTGTTAAATAAAAGCAATAAGCCCCAAGAAGCCGTGATTTACAGTGAATTTATAACCGCTAAGGGGCGTTGTTAGGCACCCCCTTAGCTGTTATAAAATCACTGTAAACCACGGCTTCACGGGGCTTATTGCTTTTATAAAACGGTTATTGCATATACGTAGTAAGTTTTCACAAAATAAAACCGAGCAAATAAAGTGTAAAAACAGTATTCTTCCGCCAAACAATGTAGTTCCTCAGAAACGGTTGTGGTTGCAACAAAGTGGTGGCCGAGCAACACACAGAAGTAAACAAAGGTGTGTGTTTGTAGAGTAATTTACAACAGCTTCGAACGCGGCTCAACCAATCAGAATCAAGGAACGGAACTATCCGCTTTATAAGCTGAAATTCTTTTAACTTGACACAGCGTCTTAAAAGCGTGGAGCTCATGTGCGAGACCCTGCAAAACACGTGATTCACGAGGGCAACGGTCCTACACTTTGTTTTCTACCGCGTTTATGTAGAAAACAAAACAATAGAAAAGTAGTGCACTTGAATGGAAAAATGCATACTGTGTGAACGGCCTCTAGAGGAACAAAACACAGGAGTTTAGAATAAAAAATGTATTTAAATATTTTGTAACCTGAATGCAAAAACTTAACTCAATACTTATGGCAGGATGCTCAAACAAACAAACAAATGCACAAAAGCATCGCAACGACCGTAGACATCCGTTTGTGTATGGCTGTAGCAACAGCTTTAATGGGATTTAAGTTTTTTGTAAAGCTTCCATTTAACCTCATCAACACCAAACAGCTAAAGAATAGGCTGGACAGTCCTGAAATAGGGAGCTTTGTCTGCTAGATCCAACAAAAATACATGTTCAAGATGCACTGAATCCGGTGAAATGCATTTAATGCTTGTATAGTTAATAAAGAAACATAACCTAGTCGCTACTTAAGGAAATCATTTTAGTATAAAATGTGGTGTTAATCAGTCTAGCTGCATTCAAGATGTTGCATTCTGAACACTTACGATTTCCGGTAAAGTTGCGATGAAAATCAGGTAGCTGTATTTTGACGTATATCTAAATGGATTAAGAAAAAAGACAAAAAATGTAGGGTTTGAATTTGGTTCTATGCATGGTTTGTTGATTGTATTTGGAGGTGTGGGTTTTGCAGGGACGGGTTAAAGTGCACTAGATGATCAGAGAAGTCCTGTATACGTCCCCTGTTAGAAGTCTGCGGTCTCATTGGTAGATTCGCTTATGACATTTTAATTAAACAATGAGGTCAAAAACAATATGAAAAAAAAGATGGAATTGTTCACAATCAATAACATGCATTTTGAAAAATAGATTTCCATTTCATAACTTTAAATACCAGTGGAGTTTGGAGATTTGTCCATTTTTAAAATGGTGTACTTCAAACAAATGGTTGTGAATTGTTTAGTTGAAAGTAAATTTCCATAATTGTGTTCACAATTGATCACAAAATAAAAATATTTATATATGAGCAATATCACTCGAGTACGAGAGCGATACCGGCTCTGTATCAGCGGCTGTGATTAGGCCAGAGGCACGAGGCCGGAGGCAATCACAGACGCTGATATAGAGCCGGTATCGCTCAAGTACGAGAGTGATATTGCGTTTATACAACAGTTCGACGGAGCATGTGTGTAATTAAACAAGAAACAACAGAGTGCCTAATTAAAACCCTCTTTTGTGTGGAACTACTTCCTTCCGCCACAGATTCAAAGCTCAAGTTGACCGTTAAACATAGGTCACTTTTAGAATTGTTATCAAGGGCATGTGCTGCTTCAGTTATGTTATTAGTGAGAAATAATGAGGTTATAAGAGAGAAAAAATGCGTCAAGACGTGCATCCGAATGAGAGACCGCGAAGCTAGACGTTTCTTCTTATATTAACTAACATACTCTACGATTAGCTCAGTGAATAATAATACAAAAAAAAACAGACCCGGCTAGAACAAGCGGAGTGATACAAAATTGTGAAAGGGCGTTCCTGTAGGATACCAGTACAATATCTCACGGTTCTCAACCAATCAGATCTGAGAACCAGAACGAACTGTTGTGTGTGTGTGTGTGTATATATACACTTTTTTTTTAACGATTTGCATGAAAATTAGTTTGGTTTGTTTCATGAATGAGGTCCAATGTGGCTAAAAAGGTTTCAAAACTTGTCATAGAAAAACTGCATGCCTTCTGAACAGTATTCCTATCAAATGGCAACTAAGGCTTACATTATATAAAATGTATTTTACTCTTAAATGCAGTGCTTTTATAGGGGTTGAAACTCTCTGAATAAAGTTAATTTGGACTGTTACTGAAGATACTAATTACGATTAGGGTTGCAAAAAGGTGGAAAATTTCCAGGAAATTTTGAAAACATTTTGGGAAATTTACCGAAAACGTTCCACCCCTTTGCAACCCTAATTACAATTTTGCTTTAGTACTTTGGTATTGCTGACATATGAGCTCTCTAATAATTTTAGATTTATTTAGATCTAGACCCACGAGTCCTTTAAATTTATATTCAATACCATCTGTTCTGTCGTCTTTGCAAAATGTAACACTTTTGCATAAAGAAAATAAAGCTCAATTCTAAACTTATGAGGTCACATTGCAATTATCAATGTGTGAAATAAACAAACAGTATTGATAGCATTATCTTTAGATATAACACTGGCTTAGGTAGTAACACACCAAAAAACCACAGTATGATAGACAGAGGACATGTATTATTCTCAAGTGTGTCCACAGGAAGCACCTGCCTTGACATGTATTTTCACACTCCGTTAATATTTCAAAATGAATTGCAGGTGGTCTTGTGGCTGCTGTAGTGTACTACTGTTACATGTGCTTTATGTTTGTGTGCTTATCCATGATTTATGCCGTATTTCTTTAATCTAAAAGACAATGTTTAAATCCACAGAAAGTTCAAATGAAGTTAAGCGTTTCGTTTTAACCAAGGCAAATAGATACTGTGTGTGTTTGATGCTGTTAATTCCTCAGGTGACGTTGGTCAACAGATTGGCTTTAAATGAACGGTTTGTTTAAGGATGCATGACACGGCAAGGTTGCCGCTGTTGAGCGATTACGGGTTCTGAGATTTTGAAGTATTTTTAATGCATATGCACTTTTGTTGGCTAGTTTCAGTTTTTTTTTTTGTTGCTACGCTTGGAGAAATAGTTGTAACCTTGTTGAAATGACGTCTCGGTGGTTTGTTTTTTTAAACACAGGCATCGAGTTTTTTTTTCCTATGTATATTTTTGGTTTTAAATGAAATGTAATGTTATGCATGATGATTATGCCTGCAACATAGCCTCAATTCACCAAAAAGAAAATGTAAGCACCTTTTCCTCTGCTCAAAAATACATGTAATTGTTTTTCAAGTGAAAATTATTTGCCTACCTATTCATCCATGTTGTTATTATAGTAAAATACTGTTTCTATCACCCAAATCAAGCCTAAATCTGCACCCTTCCAGGTTTCTGTTCAAATTGAATTTTAGGAATCATCTTTAAAAAATGTTGTCTGAATGTCATAACACTGATTTATGTAATGTAGACATCATGCTTCAAGTAAAATTATGCTTATTTTAACACTTTAATTGTCATGCGTCTTATTTTTACAAAATTAGTTATGCAAGGTTGAATCTCACCAAATTTGACAAGAACAGAAAATTTTTTTTTTTGGCAATATTTTTGACATTGTGAGATTAAGCACAAATCCACGCAAATCGGATGTAAATCAATCTTAATTAAATCTAAATGTAAGTATTCATAAATCTTAGTAGTATTTATTACTTTAGTAGTCTATTACAGTAATAATTTGAGATTCACCATAATCTCTTTAAAAGGGGGGGAAAAAAACTTAAGGGAAATGTAGATAAATGTAGAAAACTTTATTACAAAAAGCTCTAAATTTATAAAAAATAAATCTAGTTTTTAAACCTTAAACATTAAGGAAAAACAATGAAATACAACAGACATTTTCATTCACATTCATCTAAAAAAAAAAAAAACCTACAGCTACAAAATCACAATGTTATGCATGATGATTATGCCTGCAACATAGCCTCAATTCACCAAAAAGAAAATGTAAGCACCTTTTCCTCTGCTCAAAAATACATGTAATTGTTTTTCAAGTGAAAATTATTTGCCTACCTATTCATCCATGTTGTTATTATAGTAAAATACTGTTTCTATCACCCAAATCAAGCCTAAATCTGCACCCTTCCAGGTTTCTGTTCAAATTGAATTTTAGGAATCATCTTTAAAAAATGTTGTCTGAATGTCATAACACTGATTTATGTAATGTAGACATCATGCTTCAAGTAAAATTATGCTTATTTTAACACTTTAATTGTCATGCGTCTTATTTTTACAAAATTAGTTATGCAAGGTTGAATCTCACCAAATTTGACAAGAACAGAAAATTATTTTTTTGGCAATATTTTTGACATTGTGAGATTAAGCACAAATCCATGCAAATCGGATGTAAATCAATCTTAATTAAATCTAAATGCAAGTATTCATAAATCTTAGTAGTATTTATTACTTTAGTAGTCTATTACAGTAATAATTTGAGATTCACCATAATCTCTTTAAAAGGGGGGGAAAAAAACTTAAGGGAAATGTAGATAAATGTAGAAAACTTTATTACAAAAAGCTCTAAATTTATAAAAAATAAATCTAGTTTTTAAACCTTAAACATTAAGGAAAAACAATGAAATACAACAGACATTTTCATTCACATTCATCTAAAAAAAAAAAAAACCTACAGCTACAAAATCACAGCAAATCTAAAGTGACATAAATGTGATGTGTTTGTATGATATATTTGGTCCTCCAAAACGGCTATTTAGCTTGTGTAAGGCCATAAGCAGCAGATCAAAGCATCGGTTCATTTGCACTAGGCTGGTACTGGAGAATCACATGTATGCTAAATGTTCTCTGCTTGAGAACACAAACCACATTTGATTTCCCCAAAGGCTATTTTACTCACTACAGCATGTGCTCGATTGAAAATCACCAGTTTGTGTCAAGATGAAAAAGTTATAAAGTGCTGAGGTGTATTTGCAGCCACAGTGTGTGTCTCGAGTTGGAGAGCAGATTTCTTACGCTCATGCAGGAGCAGTTTCTATTCTGCAGGATTGCAGAAGCTGCTCCTGTATTGTAGAAACAGGCTCCGAGGAGTGCGTTTGTATGATATATTTGGTCCTCCAAAACGGCTATTTAGCTTGTGTAAGGCCATAAGCAGCAGATCAAAGCATCGGTTCATTTGCACTAGGCTGGTACTGGAGAATCACATGTATGCTAAATGTTCTCTGCTTGAGAACACAAACCACATTTGATTCCCCCAAAGGCTATTTTACTCACTACAGCATGTGCTCGATTGAAAATCACCAGTTTGTGTCAAGATGAAAAAGTTATAAAGTGCTGAGGTGTATTTGCAGCCACAGTGTGTGTCTCGAGTTGGAGAGCAGATTTCTTACGCTCATGCGGGAGCAGTTTCTATTCTGCAGGATTGCAGAAGCTGCTCCTGTATTGTAGAAACAGGCTCCGAGGAGTGTGATGAAGAGCTTTGGTTTATTTCTCCTCCTCTGCTTCCACGTAACACAGGCAGATGTGCTCTTTTGAGAGCAGGACAAGCGAGCTGCCACTGCAGTGCCAAAACAGAGACAGCACCTGAAAACTGCCTGTGAGGAAACACAGAAACAGAAGTTAGATGTTTCCACACAACTTCCTTTTATGCAAGCAGCTTCCTGTATTGTTTAGTGGGAAACGCATTACCTAAAGAAAGGCTGATACAATCAAACCTGTGACTGTGCATCAATTAAATTCTATAGTAATGCAAAAATAATTTCCTTATAGAATGATTTATTTTTTTTTTTGTCATTATCTTTCTTGATAACAGTAATCGGCCTACAGTGAGACTAATGAAAGAGTTGATCATGGATGCACAAATATATTCAAATTCAGTCCAATACAAAAAGCTGATAATTAGGTATAATGCTAAATGACAGATAATACAAATTTATAAAATAACTTTTTCAGTATAAATGGTCTTAACACTTTCAAACTAAAATAAATCTTTTGAAATGCTATAAATGTTGGCATTACAGAAATGGATATTCAATTGTCAAGACTTGATGCATTTGAAAGTGATAAATTAGTGTTTTCTTATTGATAAGAATCTTATGGCAAAGGTCATCTAAATCTAAAAATCTAATTCTAAAAAATAGGGGAAATGAGCATGTATAATAAACTTATTAAATATACCATATCGACTGATAACATTAAATTAAATAAATAAATCTCTAATATATATTATAGGGAAAAGCAAAAAAAGAAAAGAAAAATATAGAATTTTTTTTTTTTTGTCATTATCTTTCTTGATGACAGTAATCGGCCTACAGTGAGACTAATGAAAGAGTTGATCATGGATGCACAAATATATTCAAATTCAGTCCAATACAAAAAGCTGATAATTAGGTATAATGCTAAATGACAGATAATACAAATTTATAAAATGTATAAAATAACTTCAGTATAAATGGTCTTAACACCACTTTCAAACTAAAATAAATCTTTTGAAATGCTATAAATGTTGGCATTACAGAAATGG
This sequence comes from Sinocyclocheilus grahami, assembly GCF_001515645.1. Lineage (NCBI taxonomy): Eukaryota > Metazoa > Chordata > Actinopteri > Cypriniformes > Cyprinidae > Sinocyclocheilus > Sinocyclocheilus grahami. The sequence goes on along the minus strand of NW_015505387.1, from coordinate 1,128,450 downwards.
ATATTCAATTGTCAAGACTTGATGCATTTGAAAGTGATAAATTAGTGTTTTCTTATTGATAAGAATCTTATGGCAAAGGTCATCTAAATCTAAAAATCTAATTCTAAAAAAATAGGGGAAATGAGCATGTATTATAAATATACCATATCGACTGATAACATTAAATTAAATAAATAAATCTCTAATATATATTATAGGGAAAAGCAAAAAAAGAAAAGAAAAATATAGAAATAATATTCATAGCAGGAAAATGTAGCCATAACAAGCAAGTGGCACACAATTCATTTTGACCAGTAACACAGCCGCTTACTGCTTTATTATAACACACAGAACTGTATGTGCTGGTCAAGCAATGGAGTAAAAGCTTGTTTGAATGTAATGCTGAGGCATGCACTGTGGTGAAACTGGATCCATACCTTCAACTGGTACATTCACAGACACGCAGCCAGCTGGTGACCACAGATACACTTTGGTGTTTCCGGTGCAGAGAGCCAGTCGAGGTCTGCGTGGGTCCCAGACAAAGCAGCGCACAGGAGCCGTCTGCTCCAGGACGGCCAGCAGACTGAGTCTCTGCATGTCCCACACCCACAGGCTCTGAGGCATGTTATCTGGCAGACATTAGACACAGCGTCAGTGGAAACCAACAACAACACCCTCACAAACACGAGCCACAGTTGTCAGGACATCTGAATAGGCAGAATAAAGTCTGTTTAATGCAAGGGAATTTCCTAAGAAGCAAGGGCACCAAATGGCTCTGAAAACCCGATCCAGGCTGGCATTAGCAGAATGTAATGCTTCTCATAATGGAAACCGTTGCCAAATGGAACAAAAGGCATGAAGACCTACACAGCTAGGTGGAGTTGTTCCCACAGTTACTGAAAACGTTTGTCAATTTTAACATTGTGATTTCTATGGAAGCCCGTTTCCGCCACTGAATAATTAAAAAAAAAAAAGGTTGTGACTTTTTCATCTCACAATTCTAACTTTTTTTTCTCAGAATTGCATGATATAAACTCACAATTGCGAGTTATAATCAGAAATGCGAGAAAAACTCTCAATTCTGACTTTTTTCTTGCAATTGCGACTTTTTTTCTTACAATTGTGAGTTTATATCACGCAACTCTGACTTTATTTCTTAGAATTGCGAGTTTCTATCTCACAATTATGACTTTTTAAACTCACAATTGCGTGATAAAAGTCAGAATTGCGAGTTTGTATCACGCAATTATGAGAAAAAAAAGTCCGAACTGAGATAGAAAGTCGCAATTACCTTTATTCAGTGGCGGAAACGGGCTTCTATAGATTTCTGGGTCTAGAAAAGTCATGAAAAAAAAAATCTATCAAATCTTCACAAGTAATGGAAATGAACACTAAAGGCACAGTGCAATTTTGAGATTTTGCTTCCATTACTGGTCCTCTTTCAGACTACTGGAAAGAAAACAGGTTTGTAAAAGAGACTGTTCACCCAAAACTGAACATGTGTGGGCGTTACAGTAATTTCTGATTTATGCAGTTATAGAGCTATATAAAAACCTTTTTGTGTCTCAACAAAATGAAACACGAATTTTGAACGTGGCTTTATCAAATGCTCCGATTTCTGTTCTGGAAATTAATGCAAATGAGTGCATATTTAATTCGATAATGGATCATTTGCATATTTAGCAATATAACAACTTTCTTATTCTACAGTGATTAATCGACTGGGGAAATTATAGTGATGTAGAAATATACCATATTCCCCTGCAGTATCTAGTATTAACTGAATACAAATGTTTGCAGTTACTCTCACCTCTAAAATATTTCACTCGCTAGAAATTGCTCTTGATCTGTGCTCTATTAAATCTTTAAAATCAGTATCAAGTAATGCAAGTTATGGAATTTCACATTCAGGGTTCATGATTGCCTCACCATTCTTTGTAGCAAGGAAGCGATTATCAGCACTGAAAGCCAGAGCGGAGATGCCGATTTTCGGGTTGGCTCGGTCTGGATCGGGCTTGATTACTGGCACCTGGGCTGGCAGTTGTGTGATCTCATCTGAAACAAGGCAAGTCTATCTGATTAAAATGTTAAGCAGTTTTCACAATTTAAATGCAGTTCACCACCTATTTCTGGACTTAAGCTTATTTATTAATAAAGCACTTTCTCACAACCACCGGTTGACCCAAAGTGCTGTACAATACAACTAAAAAAATTAATTAGCAACCACAAAACACAATATAACAATACAATTTACATGGCTAGATAAAAGCTATTGACAAAAGATGTTTTTTTTAAGCAGGCATTTAAATATTGGCAAAGAGGGCGCAGCTCTAATAGAAGCTGGTAATTTGTTCCGTTGACTAGGACCAGCAACAGCGAAGGCTCGATCACCTCTGCAATGGAACCTTGATCTAGGAACAGAGAGGAGACCAAGATAACTGGATCTTCGGGACCTATTTGGTTTATGAATAGAGATTGCCTCAGAGAGATATGATGGTGCTTGATTACGAAGAGATTTAAAAACAAAAGTTAGAATTTTAAAATCAATTCTACATTTGACTGGTAACCAATTTAGCGAAATAAAAATGGGCGAGATGTGCTTGAACCTCCGTCTGCCTGTCAGCATCCTTTCAGGAGCATTTTGGACCATCTGTAAATGCATTATAGAGGACTGACTTATACCATAGTATAGAGAAGTACAGTAATCTAAACAAGATAAAACAAACAAGTGAATAATCTGTTCAAACTGTTTTATAGAGAGTACAAGATTTGATTTTCGATAAACGCCGTAAGTGGAAGAAACTTAATTTGACCACTGCACTAATTTGTTTCTCAAAACCCAGGTTGCAATCAAAAAGAACACCAAGATTTTTAGCACAGGGTGTCAAGTAGGAAGAGAGATGACCGAAATGAAGGGCACAGTCTTCATATGACTTTAAACCAAACAAAATTATTTCGGTTTTGTTCTTGTTTAACACTAAAATATTCTCCTTTAACCATATTTGCAATTCATTTAGACTATCCAACAGAGGTCCTAAGAATTCTTTACATTTATGCTGCAAGGGAAAATAAAGCTGAGTATCATCCACGTACAGGTGGAAGGACACTCCATATATCTCAAAGATAGCACCCATCAGTAGCATAAATATAGAAAATAAAACTGGGGCAAGAATTGAGCCCTGTGGCACCCCACAAGCAAGTGGACGTGAGGACGAACTATGTTAGCTAATAGAGACACTAAAGCTTCTGTTTGTTAAAAAAAAAAGATTGAAACCATTTTAACACCTTGCCCTGTAACCCAACGCAGCTCTCCAACCTGGAAATCAAGATATTGTGGCTAACAGTATATTCTGTAAGCTAACAGATGATGTGCATTAATGCTAAACCATATAGTACACATTTGTAGCATTTCATTTTTCACTTATAAATGCTTTTAGAAATGCCACTAATACAAGTTTGGTTGTTTTTGTTGTACTGCATTAATGCTAAGTGGAACTTCAAAATTATTAAAATTATTTTTACATTTAAAAACACAATTGTATTTACTATAAAATAAAATGTGCCGTAAATAATTATAGTAATGAGGTGCCTTTTTTATTTTTATTTTTGGGTGGAATATAGCCTGGATATGTTTTCATGAAAATGATCATATCCCCCCAAAAAGGGCTATTTTTTGTACTGCATCTTCAAAATGTCTCCATGCAGGAATGCACATACGCTTTTCAGTCTGGTTCTCATGAGAGCACCTGGAGATTTGGTTTGGTGCTCACACTGCAAATAGTGTGACCCATTAAATATAACTATAAAAAATAAAATAATTAATAATTGTAATAGTAGTATTGCACTTTATACAGTTTTTATATTTTTGCGTTTTGCTGTGAAATCAGCAGCGCATAGCCTAGATTTATGCATTCAGTTCGAATGGAAATCGTACACAGTATTACACTTAGTCAATCTAAAATGGTGATTGTGCATTATCAGCAGTCAACTATGTCGGAACCCAGCACATTTCTTATTTCGGTCACGCATGTGCACCTGGTTTATATGTAAATTGACTCTGTTGTGACTGGATAACCTTAGCATATAACCAAGTTGCTGAACTGGTGTTGATCTGTCAACTACATGTAATATGTGGTCAAATGTTAAGGCGCTCAAGTTTTTTTCCAGCTTAGTTTCAATAAATCTTGTTTTCTTTCATATAACCACTTTCCGTGTAGAAAAGTGGGCTCATTGTAACATGAGATCTCTATTACCATGATGCTGGTGAGATTTATGTAGCGGCATCTGCAGACCGCTGTCAACAGTCCAGTAATAGAAATAGTTACTCATCATTTTTAATGACCTGCCACCATGTTAAATCTACGGACTCCACTGAAACAGTGCTGTCTGCATAGCAGGTAATAATATTAGTGCCAGCGCACATTATAGACACCCTCCTCACATTATAAACGGTTTACCTATCAAGAAATGAGTCCTACCAAGATTAATGAAACTTACACTTGCTCTGTGTGCTAAACAGCGAATTATCCACAGTCAGCTGATGAATAGAAAGATCCTCACTGCCCACAACAGGTCTTTTCTCCACTTCCTTAAACACCACCTAGAAAACACACACACATTGTGTTAGAGTATTCAACCAGAAAAAAAAGAGATTGACTAATTTTAAAGTTTTTCCATTTATAAACATGCAAAATTAATATTTCCACAATGGTCCAGTTTGTGCAACCCAGGCTGATTGGAAAAACGTGCTTATAGCAACATATATGCAAAATGATAGTACGTTGCTTCTGACATGTTTTACAATACTTACAAAGTGAAATGTTCAGTGAGTGACACAAAAAGTGTGTTTTGTTTTATCCGAAACAAACAATCTAGCAACAATTTATTACATCGGTAGTCATACGTATTGTGGTAGTTTGGAGATTAAATGCCGTGAGAGTGAAATTAATGTTACTATAAGCTTTTTTTTTTTTTACACAATACTTGTACCTAAACACTCTTCATTGCAAGTGCAATTCAGACTACTGCTGTATCAGGTGCACTAACAAGCAAGTTTACAACATCAGAAAAGCCATACGTATGGAGCTGGTTATGTCATGCAACCTACAAAATTAATTAGTTAATAAATCATGCACAATGGTAAAAGTGTTTTGAGGTTAAAAGTCTCTATTAATGGCTAATCTGTCCCTGTAATCATAATTTCTGTGCAAAGGAATAAAAATGGTTGTTGTTCATTTCAACTGGAAACTGCAGTCAATTGTATGTATAAAAACATTTTTAGTCTTTTTGCGTAGGCAAGTTTTTCCCAATGAGCCCTTTATTTATTTTGTGGGGTGTCTGAAATAGTCAGCCTTGTATAATATGGCTAATACAGGGTCATTTACACCTCACACCATTCGGACATGTAACCGAAGAAAATAAAGACCCCCGCTATTTTTAACTACACATGCTCTCTTAAAAATGCTCATAACCAACCCCGGACACCAGTCTACATGTATGCATAAACCAACCGTTTTAAAAAAGTGCATATTCAACAAATATAGAGGTGAAGTAGTGAATTTTGTTACAACAGTGCAGATTAAAGTAAAGTTAACTGAGACAGTGAGAGAGTTTTCTCCTCCAGACACTTACAGCTTTGGTGTTTATGATGGTGGCTGGATGCTCAAATTCTGTGATCTTCTTCCAGGTGATATGATTGAGGATCCGAACCTGATGGAAAGCCCATCAAAACTCTCTTTTAGACATTATATTATATAAAACTGATATTTCCCACCTGTTTCTTGAAGAGATTTCCTACCTTCTCATCGTAGCTGCCAACGGCCAGGAACTGGCTGCTGGGGCTCCAGGCGACCGACTTTATGCCTAGAGACCACTCATACGCACTGTAGGAGGACAATAGGCGACCGTCCAGCGAATACAATAGAAGTTTATACTGAGGAGAGAGTTCATCTGAATGGTTAATAATTCATAAGTTAATTAAACTAAAATTGCTTCTATGACAAAAATCGAATTCGGTTGATAAGAACCCCGTTGCTGCATCAGACAGACTGAGAATGAACCATTCACCGACCATTTGATGGCAAAACCATTTGATCTATGGTCAATGACCAAAAACTGGTTGGGAAAGAAGTCTTTTGTGACCATAAGCAGTGATTTTCTGTAATGTTAAGACAGAGTACCCTACCTCGAGACAGTTGTCCCACACCGCAAGCACACAGCAGTTAGGAGACCACTCCAGCCCCGCCAGATCCTGAGTCTCGCTCTCAAAATGCTACAGACAAAATAATTTTAAAAAAAATTAGAAATGCCAGTCAATGTTTCTTGCATCAAAAATGGCATATCTTAATTCTTCATGACCATTTACCACTCTCTCTCTGATCAAAAACATGCAACCCAAAATCCAAAGATTTGTGATTTTTTTTTTTTTTTTAAAGGTGCTGTATGTAGGATTGACACAGAGTGGTTGCACTAGGTATTGCAGTCCAAATTCTAAATATTGGAGGGGTTTTTTTCACCCGGTCCATCCTCCTCAGACTTGATGCACACGCAGGTTGCCAGATTGACCACACCAGCAACTCAAACACATCTCCAATATTTATTCTGCTTTTATTATACCGTTGTTGATCATAAAGTTTTTTTGGATGGATGTCGAGGCTTTTTAGGACGGCAGAAAGTTCTATTTCCCGCTCTGACCCCTTTCGTTTGCCAGCTTCCATGACTGAAATTAAATACGCAGTGTTTCCCGCCAACTGGCATCCCGGGGTGCCGAAATACAATTGGGTAAACTGGCAGTGGGTGGGTTTCACAAACCAAAACAGAGACCGACATCCCGGCCCGGAACGCACATTTTCAAAGGAGAATAACTGACTGTAGCATTGTTTTTCAGATAGACAAGTATGTTAACTTGGCATGTTTCTTAAATACCTGCAAACATATTATGGTATTTTTATGCTTTAGTAGAGAGTCAAAAACTTACACACAACACCTTTAATTATGCAAATCTGTAACATTTGAGTAATATTTGTTGTACTGCCTTTATGGTAAATTTATTTAAAAATAATCACCATTTATTACCATAAAAATAAGTACATACTGTTATTTAATATTTACATGCTTTCATGACTACTAAAAAGCTCATTTACAAAAAAGTGATTAAATAACAACAACAACAATACTTAAAGTTAAATTAAAAAAGTATTACATATTTTTTTACATTTGTGCACCAAACAAAGGGTTGTTCTTTAAAAACAATACAAGAATGTTTGGTAACACTTTACAATAACTTTATTTTATGCAATAACTAACATACTAACTGGGTGGGTTTCACAAACCAAAACAGAGACCGACATCCCGGCCCGGGACGCACATTTTCAAAGGAGAATAACTGACTGTAGCATTGTTTTTCAGATAGACAAGTATGTTAACTTGGCATGTTTCTTAAATACCTGCAAACATATTATGGTATTTTTATGCTTTAGTAGAGAGTCAAAAACTTACACACAACACCTTTAATTATGCAAATCTGTAACATTTGAGTAATATTTGTTGTACTGCCTTTATGGTAAATTTATTTAAAAATAATCACCATTTATTACCATAAAAATAAGTACATACTGTTATTTAATATTTACATGCTTTCATGACTACTAAAAAGCTCATTTACAAAAAAGTGATTAAATAACAACAACAACACTTAAAGTTAAATAAAAAAAGTATTACATATTTTTTTACATTTGTGCACCAAACAAAGGGTTGTTCTTTAAAAACAATACAAGAATGTTTGGTAACACTTTACAATAAGATCTAATTTGTTAACTTTATTTTATGCAATAACTAACATACTAACAATAAGAAACATATTTTTCTATTCTTTATTCAACTAATGTTAACAGATGCCATTTTTAATCTCTAATAACATTAGCTAAGATTAATAAATGCTGTAAAAATACAGTACATTGTCGGTTCATGTTTTCTAACGTAGTTACTAAACGTTTAATACAAGTATTTGAGAATCAAGTCATGTATCTTCATCTGATAGTGATTCAATGATTTTGCCAGTTTTACTGATAAAGACAACAAAGGTTGGGAATTTTTGGGGGAGAGACACAACTGCATACTAGCTTTGTTAGCTGCACTCACTCGGAGAAGATGCCAGTCGTCGCACACAAACACACTGATGTAGTCTTTACACTCCCGTCTCTCGGCCAGAGCCATATAACGGCCGTCTGCAGTGAAGTCCACACCTGAAACACATTTGTATATTTGAAGCATAAATAGTCAAACATGCGCTATAGATTATATTAATAAGCATGCTGGCTGATATAGCAGTCACTGACACCTAGTGACGTGGATGAAGCATCACACTGAAGCATGTTTCCGGTTACCTGTACTGCAAATAATTATTTCATTTGACAGCCGATTCAAAATGTTTGGTTCGGTAAGAATTTTTTTATACATATATATATAAATTAATATTTAGTCAGCAAGAAGATTAAATTGATCAAAAGTGACCGTAAATACATTTGTCGTTATAATCAGCCTCTATTGTAAATTAAATGATCTTCTTGTGACCTTTCTATTCATCAAAGAATCCTATTTTTGATCAAATGAATTCATAAGAGAAATAAATGCATTAAAAATTACAGACTCTAAACTTTTGAACAGTAGTAGTTTGTATTATTAGTATTAGGGTTAGTATCATTACAGTTTTAGTACTAGTATAGACACTATTATAGTTTAGTTTGAATTAGTTTTATTTTTATATTTTCCATTTCCATTGTGTTTTAGTTAATGTTTTAGGGATTTTGTTGTGTTTTAGCCATTTTTATTAGTTATTGCTTTTAAAGGCTGTTTTTGATTATTAATTTTTTTATCAGTTTTAGTTATTTTAGTACATCAATTTAAACTATTCAAAAATGAGGCATATTGCCTTGGATGTGTTTTATATTTATTTTAAGTAACAACGTTTTTTTAAGGTTGTTAACTATAATAACACTGTAGTGTACATATTTAACATTGCTCTTTTAAGTAGCGTAAGTGTAGTTAATTGTTGTAGTAGCTTGTGGTGTGACAAACTCCTTTTTTCAAAAAGTAGCTTGACTACTGTTGAACTACTTTACATTATGAGCTACAGTGTCAAAGTATCTTCCCCAACACTGGACAAATGTCAATTATGTTATGAATGGAATTGTGCTCCATAACTTCAACCCATGGCTGCAAAAAATAAATGACTAAAATGTTCATAATTCACTCTGTCAGACGGACAACACTTTGCTAGGACAGAAGCACCTTTCAACAGGAGTTTTCCATCAGCTGATCTGAAGGTTACAGCTCAATCCTCGAGCGACAGGGGTGACAGATAGCTGAATCCACACGGTGCTGGCCAGAAAATGAGAATCTATGGCAGTCATGCGTGATATGAACTTAATGTCTTCTGGAGTGCGAGTTCTCTTCATGCTGACAGGTGGTTATGAGGACTATGTGCCGTTTACCAGCTGTCTGTGAGAGCTCACGTCTGGCTAGACATCCAGGGACGAGACTTATATTACAGGTAAATACCCACATGATTCAAGTTTCTGTGACCCTGTCCTTACATCTCCTCTCTCACAAACATTTATACATCTGACTCGCATTCACTCACCTTTCTGGCAGGCTTTAGGATACTTGATGTAGGATACAGCTTTAGTGCACAGGGACCAGACGGTGACTCTCAACTGTGAGGAAAAAAAAAATAAAAATTTTAATGGAAATATCGGTAACACTTTACTTGAAGGGGTGTGCATAAGACTGACATGACACCTTCATAATCATGACATGACACATGTCATGAATATGAAGGAGGTTTTATGCATGTTTATGACAACTGTCATTAAGTGTCATTCACTCAGTTATGTCATTTTTAATGCAAATATGACATTATTTGACCTAACCCTACCCCTACCCTTACCACTAACCATAGCCCATAACAAAGACATCTCAAACAATGTCATCTTTGCATTAAAAATTACATAACTGAGCAAATGACACTTAATGACAGTTGTCATAAACATGCATAAAAAACCTTCATATTCATGACATGTGTCATGTCATGATTATGAAGGTGTCATGCCAGTCTTATGCACACCCCTT
>NW_015505387.1:1112235-1117304 GCF_001515645.1 Sinocyclocheilus grahami | reverse complement strand
CTAACCATAGCCCATAACAAAGACATCTCAAACAATGTCATCTTTGCATTAAAAATTACATAACTGAGCAAATGACACTTAATGACAGTTGTCATAAACATGCATAAAAAACCTTCATATTCATGACATGTGTCATGTCATGATTATGAAGGTGTCATGTCAGTCTTATGCACACCCCTTCAAGTAAAGTGTAACCGAAATATCTATTTAATTTAACTATACAAACCCAATCTGCACCTTCAGGTGGTCAACAGTGAAACACAGGTCGGTGGTTTACAAACAGATTTAAGTGCCAGAAAATACCGGACAAAAAAGCTGACTGGTCAAAAAAAAGAACATAAGTCGATGTCAAATAAAGTTCAAAAAATGCAAACAGATTCTATTTGGATGAATTCAAGCCTTCACGGATTACAATAACAGCTGACAATATGGAAGGCAATGAAGTACATTTATCCTAAAGCAAAGGCAAATTAAGAGTAGTTTTAAATTAATACAAAGTAGACAATATGATACAACAAAATATTAAATGAAGAGACAATGCTCATTTGAAGTATTAATGAATGAACCAACCAAGCTAACAATTTAAACAGGGTTTGAAATCAACACCCGCCAACCTGCAAAAATGCAATTTTTGCAATCGTCTCATTTGCCAGTTCGGCAGGTTATGATGAATGCTCCTGAGCTACATTCCTACTGTCCCAGATAAGGGTTTGAATACTTATGCAATGGAATCATTTAAGTTTTTTTTTTTTTTTTTATAAATTTGCAAAGATGTTAAAATCCTGTTGTTGTTTTTTTGCTTTGCCATTACGGTGTATGGGGTGTAGAATGATGTGGGGGAAAAAGTAATTTAAAGCAATTTAACATAAAGGCAGCAACATAAAACATGAAAAAAAAAATAATAATACTTTCGCAAGGTTTGCCTGCAATTTAATGACTTAAGTTATTAAATAAGTTGGTTATAATGCGTAGAAGAATCTTGTCTGATCTTACTTCCGGTTCATCCATCACATATGAAATAAAATGTCTAATCAAATGCATTGTGGGGACACATTATTATAACTAGTATAAAAAATAAACTAGTGAGAATATGCCCTACATCAAGTATATTAGCAATACAAAGTAAAACGTTTAAACAGTTGTTTACGGACATCTGCTCTTCTAGTCTGTATCGTTCAGGCATCAATGGACTGTAAAATGCTAAATTAAGCTTTTCTTGACCTTCAGCCAAGAGTAATGTGTTCTTATATGTACACAAGGCAGACCACTTATCATATCTGCAAACTCAAGTAAATATGCCAATCATATGTCATTGTGCTTCTCATGTCGACACCTACTCAGTATTCAATAAACTGCTCTGCCATGATGAACAACACCGCTCATAAGGTTTGCTGATGCTAACATACATTAGATGTCTAATATGTGCCTGCCACCTTTATACTGTTCAGTTGGTATCCTCTAGGTGGCACCCTAATGGAGCAAGCTGACTCGAATGGCCTGTGAATGGAGTCTTTGTCTAATTTTCAAACACACCATGTACCATAAGCGGCTTTATAAAGGACCATTTGTAATAGTGGATGTGTTATTATTAAAACAGATAGTGTACTGTTCATTTATGGAAGCCTGTAACAGAGACGTCAGATGGAAGACAACAGACAAATGTCCAGCCGTCCGTCATTCAGCCTCAGACACTCTAGACAAAGAGCAAGAATTCCAGACAGATGGACACTTAACTCACACACACACACACAGCTGTCCAGCATCTCAACACCTGTCAGTAATTCTTGGAATCAAGTTCAGGCGACAGACTACGGTGGCACTCGGCCCTAGTGTAATCCAGACAGACAGAAAGAGAAAAGGAGAGAGAGGAGGACAGTAACATCAAGATTTCATAACAGACTACCATTTAAAAGTTTGGGTTCACAAAGATTTATTTTTCCCCTTTTTTAAAAGAATTACTTCTATTCAGCAAGGATGCATCAAAGTTTCCGTGCAGAAAACAGCACAACTGTAATAACAATCAGAAATGTTTTTCGAGCACCAAATTAGCATATTAGAATGACACTGATGCTGAACATTCAGATTTGTGTCACAGAAATAAATGACATTTTATAATATATTACATTAGAAAAAATTTTATTTTTAACCCTTGTGCGTCAATTAAAAAAAAAAGTTACACATAGGTCCATAGTGGACAAAAATGTCAGTGTCAAAAAAAAAACGGTTATAAAATGGGAGCACAGAGTTAAGTTTGGTCTCGTTTTAAAGAAGACCCATGGCAGATTATTGCTGAAGTTATAAAAAAAAAAGTTTAAAAAGTGAAACCAAAAAAGGAGTTTATGAAAATGATTTATGAACGATATTTTATATAAAATATATACTTTATGAAACATGTTGAACATGTTTGATACCTGCTAGAAAATCAAAGCAAGTTGTGTTCCAAATTTGAGGTTGATCTCTCAAAAAATGAGCTTTCAGTAAGATTTTGTTTGGGCGCAGTACCACATTTTCCCCATTAGATGCCAGCAAAACTGGTTGGATTTGTGATTTGCAGCAGAGTTTTTCTCTCTCAAATATTACAACACACACACACACACACACACAATTTGTTTTTTTATGACACACCTACAAACCACACTCTGACATACATACCAAACACACCCACAAAATTATAGCTGCATTATTTATCCAATTATCAGAAAAACAGGAATAAAGCGAGTATTTGCGTTCTAGGCCAAACCTGAAAAAAATGACACCATCTGGTAAAAAAAATAAAAAATAAATAAAAAGTTGAAGCCTTGCCAACAGAATGAAAGTATATTAACAAAAAGTGCATCATTTTACAGTTAAATGGTACCGTGATTAAAAATAGCATTTTTAATGGGTTTCATTGGGGACATTTATGTCCAAAAGGTCCTGAGAGGAACAATGTTCTGTACCTAGTGCAAAACAGATTAATAAAGGAAATGGAAGTGAAATAGTAAAACTACAATAAAAATACACACCTGTGGCAAGATGTATGCAGTTGGCAATAACACAGGCAAAATTATAAAAAAATATTTAAACACTTTTAAAAAAAAAATTTTTTTTGAAAGGGTTCATTGAAATTATATTTCACAATATGTAACATTTGCCTTCATTTATGCATCTATCATTCTATATGTCTTCATGGTGTAATCACCGGAATATTATTTCATTTGACTTAATATTTCGACTACCCTTTTAATATTTTTTGACATCTTTTACATGATTTTGTTTCCAATTATTTCTGTACATTTAAACGTACTGTACTGTTGTTTCCCTTACTGGACCTCAAGTTTGTTGAAGTGTATGCTTTAACAGAAAATTAAATAGTTTATTTTTAAAAAATCCTGGATTTATGATCAAATAAATGCAACCTTGGTGAGCAGAAAAAAACTTCTTTCAAAGATATTACAAAATTGGTACCGACCCCGAACGTTTGAAAGGTAGTGTGTACAATGAAAAGAACACGTAGGGTCATTTTTCATTCATGTACACGAAACAAAAAAACACCATCATATTTTGCATATTAGTCCAAAATGTGTTATTTTTTGTACTTTATGTCTCATGCATTTAATCATGTGTCGTCTCAGTGTTTAAACGCTCTTTTCTGATTGCGACCCCATTGAACGAATCGGTCCTGTGCATGGACTGTCTGTTATTTTCAGGTCTTTATTTATGGGCAGCAACAGTTGACACGGTGCAGAACTGACCCCTCCTACCGCCGTACTTACATTGAACTCAGTGGTGTTGAGTACGTGTCGCCCGTCAGGACTCCAGCGTGACGAGACTAGACCAATCGAACCCTCGTCTATCTTACAGTGCCAGTCCGGCTGCTCTAGAGACCACACCTGAGAGAGCGAATACACAGCAACACAAAGTCCCTTCAGTAACAAGCATACCTGAATCCTGTCGCCCTGCTGAATGGCTCAACATGAAAGACTGGCGCTTGCTTCCTTTACAAAGGTAAGCGGATTTAAATAGACAGGAGATTTTATTCAATTGCTGAAAAAGCGACAAGCAAAGATGTGAGACCTCAGATCTGGATGTACTTTTATAGATTTTTTTTTTTTTTTTTAAGACCTTCTAGGTAAAGGCTAAAAATAGCCAGAATGAAATCAGGTAAAAGCTCATCAATAGACGCAATGGGCAGCTTGTCTTACCTGCACTAGTCCTCTTTTGTACATGGCACAAAGGATGAAGAGGGAGTCGGAGGACCACTCCATGTGCATCACCGGGTCCAGGCATGTGTACAGGTGCGCGATCTGAAGGCTGTTGAAATCACGGACCACCAGGCGGTACTGAACACAGGTGGCCTACAAGCCCAAATTAAATGTGGTGATTAATAAGAAAGATTGAGATCAGTTTGGAAGTATGCAATTCTAGCCTTAAACTGATTTGTCATGTGAAAACGTTGATAGCTGTAAGAAAAGCATCTTACCAAATATTTCCCGTCCGGAGAAACTTTGCACAGTTGATTGGACTGCTTGAAGACCTCGGAGAAATTCATGCTCCTGGAACCAACAGCAAAGCTTAAAATATTAAAATGTTGATGCATACTTTGAAATTTTGACAGTAACATACTAAAAAAAAAAAAAGAGGTTGTGTCAGAGAGACACAAAGACAGCCGAAACCTATTCAAAGAATACTTCACCACAAAATCAAGAGATGTATTTTTCAGAAAGTAAAATAAATACATCTGTCAAACAAAGCCCGTTGAAGCAACATTAAGATTAAGACACTTTACTGAAAGTTTATTTGCATGATTCTCATCAGGTTCACACTAACTTACTGTAGGCCATCCTGAAATGTTTAAATCTCAATAAATCAGCATTACGCATATTACAAATATGACCACTCTGCACACATACTGAAGTAATGCTCATAGTAAGTTTTTGGGATGATATGGCCTATAGTTAACAACAGGTGAGATGCACCCAGGTAACATCAGCAGGCTGCTCGACGAACCGTGGGTTCAATCTAAATATTACGACTACTTTTTAAAAAATTATACAATTTTAGAAACGCCACAGATGATCCATAACTCG
>NW_015505387.1:1110496-1111203 GCF_001515645.1 Sinocyclocheilus grahami | reverse complement strand
CTCCAATAGCTTATTATTATAGACTAGATTTGTGTCAGTCAAGGAACTTGGTTGCATTCAGATTCGTTAATAATGCAACAACAACAAAAAAGAAGAAGAAAAAAATATGTATTTATTCGATGTATTTTTTCAAGTTCGTAATTTAGTTATTTTTGAACTAAAACAGTACCGCAGCGATGTAACGTGTTAGTTTGTGTCCGTGTCTCAGCAGGACATCGATGCGTGCCCCACAAAGGCGATGCGGTGGTCAGAGTTCACGATGATAATTGTCTGTCAGCATGTACAGTAGACTAAACCTGTGCTTGATAAGAAACAAGGACTTCTGAAGAGAGAGCTTCTCTGTGTTCTCTTGTTCTTTTCACAGGTTGCCCACACAATTCATTAAGCTGCAGCCTAACGTTAGCCTGCTTGATCTCTGTTTCTATTTCTTTAATGTATTCGGCTATATTATATTTTATTCGATTATGTTATAGGCTATTAAATTATATATTGTCATATTACTGTTAACCTACACGACTAGCCTATTCAATATTATGTCCTTGGCTATAGCATACATTAGGTTATTGTAAATTTATTTTTAAATCCGATTGAATATATTTTAATTTGGAGCGCGAGGCTGAAATGAGTGCAGGAGATAGACATGTGTGTGTGTGTGTGTGAGAGAGAGATAGAGAGAGTGAGTGTGTGTGTGTGTGTGTGTGTGTGTG
>NW_015505387.1:1105449-1109790 GCF_001515645.1 Sinocyclocheilus grahami | reverse complement strand
CATCCTGAAATGTTTAAATCTCAATAAATCAGCATTACGCATATTTCAAATATGACCACTCTGCACACATACTGAAGTAATGCTCATAGTAAGTTTTTGGGATGATATGGCCTATAGTTAACAACAGGTGAGATGCACCCAGGTAACATCAGCAGGCTGCTCGACGAACCGTGGGTTCAATCTAAATATTACGACTACTTTTTTAAAAATTATACAATTTTAGAAACGCCACAGATGATCCATAACTCGTCCGGCTTTGAGAACCGTTAACGGCTCCGTATCAGCGCGCTTAACGCTACTAAAGCTACTCTAATCTAATGTCTGCTGCAACAGAACACTGCCTGGACGCGTTATAACAAGTTACCTTTATGAGTATCGTAAGCACTGGTCCGAAGAGATTTTTGGTCGATTATTAAGACATTTGCAGGACAAAACAAAAAGACCCGACAGGACTCGACCCAACGGTCTCTAACCGAGCCGCTTACCGTGTCGGAAGTGACGTGTGGGAGAGCGTCACCAGTGTCGTGCCGAGGGCCAATCAGCGCCGCGCTTTATTGTCGGCGTCACGAGGGAATTGTGGGAAATGTAGTTTCATCGGCTATCTTCCAGTCGGATATATGCTTTTACAGTAAATATATTTACTGAGCTCAGGCCGAGTACTTTTATGACTTTTCTCAATTGTATGACTTTATTATTCGCGCGTATGCATTTCAAAGCAAACGCAAAACCGTGTTTGTGCCGTGAAGAGAGGCAGGTGACTCAAATCGCGGTCTACGATTTTGTCAGGGGCAGTTCTATAGTGTGTGTGTGTGTGTGTGTGTGTGTGTGTGTGTGTGTGTCGGATTGGTTGTCAAGGGTGCTGTATTAGTTTAGTACTGCGCTGAATAGCTACTGAGTTTGTACTCTGTATGAATAGACTATTTTTTAATTTCCCAATCTTTTGGGGCTCCTCTGTTTTAGCATCGGCTATATATTAGGCTATCCTCGGTCTGAAGTTAAGCGTTACAGAGGATTAATAGAGCACTTTTCGCCCAGGACGCATTCACCTGGGGTGAGCTGCTATGTGTTTGGAGCTGTTCGCCGTGAGCCTCGGTAAGATACAGCTCCATTAGATATAAAAGCAAGGCCTTTGTCAAATGATAATTCAATTCTCCGCTTGAATCCCTGTCGTGTGTGTAATTGCTGCAGAGCTGTAACTCCTCTCAGGTGGCAGCTGTCTCGGGAATACAGGTCAACACGAGTAAACACCCCAGCTTTATATCACTGCATCCAGTTCACTGCGCTTCTGTAGCTATTCGCAGATTGGAACGATTTATTTAAAGACTTTTTCTTTCTTTCTTTCTAATCAATTTTAATTTTGAAAGGCTATCGTTAGGCCTACACCCAACAGGCTACGCAAAGTGGATACATATGATTTTATTTTTATTAGAATAGGCTAATAAGATATAGGGCTAAAGGAGCATTTAGGAGCAACATACATGATTTTGGGAGGTGTGTTAAAAATGTGATTATAGATGAGTCCTTTCAAATGCTCAGTGAGTCTCGTCTGCGTGGAGTGTAATTGCTGTAATGTGTTGTGCGCGCGGTGTTACTGAGGGAACAGACGCGTCGCGCGCCGCGCTACAGAGCGCTCGAGCTCTGCCTGAAGGCACTTGTAGGTGAAAACCTTTTCCTTTTTCATTTATTGTTCTTTTTTTATTTATTGGTTTTAAATGAGCAAATGAAGACCCATCTATTTTAAATTAAGGGGAGAGCGGGCTGTAGTTGTCGGGGCGAATGGATTATTCTTAACCTCTGTTTTAAGTCAAATAACTGTGTGCATTTACAAGCAGAATGTTGATTCTAACCTATTTTTATTTGTGTTCATTATTTTCTCTAAATTACAGTTATGGTAGCATCTTATTTGTTTGTGAACAAGTGAAGATAAACCCGTTATTCCGAGACGGCTTTTAACCGAAAGGCTGAACAGTTTTCTCAAGAAAAGAGTAGCCTATTATTATACATGCTACGTGTATATATATGTTATAAATGTATATAACTGATTAAGTTATCTTTTATATTTTTGCCGCTTCACAATTGTTGTCCTATTGAGATGTGGCTGAAGCAGCAGTTCATAAAACTGCTTTAAGTTCATTTTTGTTGGCGGCATGATTAAGATCAGCATGTGTTTAATGGACTAAGCTTACTTTCTTTACAGTATATGTTCCTGGACAGAAACGTGGTGAATGTTCGGGGTATTCTTTTAGTCAAGCCCGTATAGAAATTGAATTGAATTTTAAAAAATCGCAGGGGTAGAAATATTACCAACATTTTATTATCTAGTTAGTTTTTGATAAGGTGAGTGCATTATTTTAGATATAGCCTACTTAATTTACATTCATGTGCAATTACATATAAATGATATGTTACAGGATATATGTGTGGAAACAGTACTGCGGTTATTATTTTCTTCAGATTTATCCCATTGCATTCATTCAAGTATGAGTAAAATTAAACAAGCTCGGTGTAGCATCTTTAAATATCATTCACAGTATGATTGCATTGATGTTTATTTTATTTTTAATTCAGTAATAATATATTGAGATATGGATATCTGATATGGATATCTTTCTTTAAAAAAAAACAAAAAGAAAGCAATTAGTCAAATGACATAAAATCATCTGAGTGCAAAATCTTGACCAATGTTAATAAATTACTACTAAATGACATAACCTGCTTTCACATCTCAGCTTATGAAATTGTGTACTTTTTTATCGGATGTTTTAAAGTATGATCCACAGCCGCAGCAGACTCACTTTCTGTGTTGTCTTGTTCTTGATGGACTCTTATAGCCTTTCATTATTATGTTTCACTGCGTGCAGATTTACAAGCATGTAATAGATTCTCAGTCAAATCAGCCGTTACCGTCAAGGAGAAGTGATTGTAAAACAATGTACAAAGGTACAATGTAAAAACAGGGCACGGTGTGCTTTATATTCATATTGAGTTTTAAAGGTGTTTTACTTGTATTTGGAGTTGTTTTGCATTGTCTGTGAAATTACTGGATAATGTCCTGGCGGAAAATGTCCATTACACTCTTAAAAATAAAGGTGCTTAAAAGGTTCTTCACAGAGAACGGTATACTACCGTAAAATTAATGTCCAATACATGTAATGTCCAATACAGTTTTTCACCGTATATAATAGGGGAATTTACCGTTAACCATTTAACAGGTTTTTACTGTAGCATTTTTACAGTCTTTTACCGTTAAATTCACGGTCATTTTTTACAGTGTATGGAAGGAGTTTCTCTTTGCTGCTGTAACTCATAATCATTTCTTTTAGGATTTTTACTAATTTTAATAACCTTTTAGCTTGTTTGCAGTTTTGCACATATAATGAATATTAATTAAAGGCATAGTTCATTCTGTCCTTACTTACTCATCCACAAGTTGTCTCAAACCTGTATGCGTTTCTTTCTTCCACAAAAGAGGATATTTTGAACAAGCACAAAATACTACCAACATTCTTCAAAATATCTTCTTCTACAGAATAAAGAAACTCATACAGGTTTGGAACAACTTGAAGATGAGTAAACGATGACAGGATTTTCATTTTTGGATGACCTTTCCCTTTAATTTCATAGCGACATCATGCCAACCTCCCATCCAAAAAAAAAAAAAAAAACACCCTGTGCTACTGAACTGTGTTGGTTTTCCCTCCTTATCCATCAGGATTCCCTCCTCAGTCCCTAGTTTCCCTCTCCTGTGCTGTTTTTTCCCCTCCCTTCGGGCTCTGCAGCAGGCCGGGGTGTTTGAGCGGAGGCTGTAGCGGGAGCTTGTGATGCCTTAATTAGACAGAAAAGCCAAGCCTGGAACATGCCACCTGCTCCTGCCTCCCATCTGGGGCGCACACGCTGGGAAACAGAGAGCAGGAGACAGGGATGGAGAGATGGACACACGGCGACTCACAAAGTCTAACGCCAAAACCAAAATAAATAATGTAGTCTTATTATTTCCATATAAGAAAGAAGAAATTATATTATGCATTAA
Organism: Sinocyclocheilus grahami; assembly: GCF_001515645.1. Lineage (NCBI taxonomy): Eukaryota > Metazoa > Chordata > Actinopteri > Cypriniformes > Cyprinidae > Sinocyclocheilus > Sinocyclocheilus grahami. Next base: position 1,105,760 of record NW_015505387.1, on the reverse strand, counting down.
AAAGGCAGCCTATTTTAGGAGCATTAGGATTGTTATAAGACATTTAAGCGCATTTCCCCCTATTCTCATTATCTGAACATTATCCTTTTTTTGTCATTTCCGTTATTTTAAATCGTGATTCTCATTTGATTCTTATTACTGTAATATAGTTTTTTTTTTATGTGATAATAAAAATAATTAAAACAACATAAATTAAAGTGCTGTGTGTGTGCACATTAAATGAGAAATTAAATGCATTAAAAATGCAAAATGCAACAAAATCATTATTGTATTATATATATATATATATATATATATATATATATATATAT
>NW_015505387.1:1104388-1104595 GCF_001515645.1 Sinocyclocheilus grahami | reverse complement strand
AGTCAATGGGAACGGAATCTGTTTGTTTACCAACATTCTTCCAAATATCTTCTTTTGTGTTCCGCAGAAGAAAGACAGGTTTGCAGGTTTGGAACAACTTGAAGATGAGTAAACGATGACAGGATTTTCATTTTTGGATGACCTTTCCCTTTAGCGACATCATGACATCATGCCAACCTCCCATCCAAAAAAAAAAAAAAAAACCCC
>NW_015505387.1:1084958-1104261 GCF_001515645.1 Sinocyclocheilus grahami | reverse complement strand
GTTTGAGCGGAGGCTGTAGCGGGAGCTTGTGATGCCTTAATTAGACAGAAAAGCCAAGCCTGGAACATGCCACCTGCTCCTGCCTCCCATCTGGGGCGCACACGCTGGGAAACAGAGAGCAGGAGACAGGGATGGAGAGATGGACACACGGCGACTCACAAAGTCTAACGCCAAAACCAAAATAAATAATGTAGTCTTATTATTTCCATATAAGAAAGAAGAAATTATATTATGCATTAAAAAGGCAGCCTATTTTAGGAGCATTAGGATTGTTACAAGACATTTAAGCGCATTTCCCCCTATTCTCATTATCTGAACATTATCCTTTTTTTGTCATTTCCGTTATTTTAAATCGTGATTCTCATTTGATTCTTATTACTGTAATATAGTTTTTTTTTTATGTGATAATAAAAATAATTAAAACAACATAAATTAAAGTGCTGTGTGTGTGCACATTAAATGAGAAATTAAATGCATTAAAAATGCAAAATGCAACAAAATCATTATTGTATTATATATATATATATATATATATATATATATATAGGCCTATATAATACAATTGATAATATAATAATGATTTTGTTGCATTTTTAATGCATTTAATTTTTCATTTAATGAGAATTGTGGAAATGTGCTTAAATATAGCTGTAATGCAAAACAAACAAGCAAAAAAAAAAAAAAAGCATAATTGTCCTAAAATGGCATATAATATAATATAGCCTGTCCTAATATATTTTATTGACCTAATATAGCCTGTCCTAATATATTTTAATTATTATTAGTATTACTATTATTTTTAGTTTGGGGTGAAATATGATCCAAACGTGTTTTTGACTGGTTTTGTCAAATGCGTTTAATATGTGCGCTGCTTTGCAGTGTCTATATTGCTCAGTTTCTGCATCAATAGTTCCAGAATTCTGTAAATGATCTGTTCTAGGTTGTATGGATTTTTTTTCTCCTTATTGAGATGTTTTGGTTGTTCACTTTGGGCTTGGACAAGCATTTTCAAGATCGTATTGATTTGCAGATGTTTGTTTTTCACTTATGGGAAATTGCTCCAACCAGTTTGTAATCTCTTTTTTGTTTTTCTAGCAGTGAACAGTGTAGGTCATTTCAAAAATAATAAATAAATATATATATATATATATATATCAAAATCTAACCATACCGCCTTGAAAAAAGTGGTATAGTGTAAAAGACAAGTGGGCAAGTCCAGGCCTGCTTTTTAAGTTAATGAATAGTCATGAGGCCAAAAAGTGGGAGGGGCAAAGATTTGTTGTTGGCTGCATCTAGAAGCTGACAGGGCAAAGAGAACTGGCGGAAAATCAGAAAAAGCGACTCGGAGTGTGTTACCTGTCCTGGAGTTGTTGTGTCAAGTTAGTTTTACTGGGAGCGTCTAAAGTGAAGACGTGAGACGTGAAGAACTGAGAATTGCAGAACTCACCTGTGTTTTGGGTGAGGTCACATGACCAAACAGGTGGGAGAATCTCCCCTGTCTTTTGCCTGCCCAGCGGGATCGCTACGATGCTGTGTGTCGGTGACCTGCCTCGTTACTACAGCACGGTAGGTGAGCAGTTTCTGAACCATTCCATTGATTATTCAGGAGCAATATTCTTTCTTTGCTCACTGTCTTCCAGATTCATTGTGCCTGACTTAAAACTTTAGAGACCATTATTTCATTTTTTATTTTATTTTATTTCTTATTAATCATTATATTAAATTACATTTATAAATGGATCTTCTATGACACATCTGTTAAAATACCAGTCTGTTTTTTTTACTAGGTCTTCAATTCGAGGTTTATCTGTAATTCATTTGCAAATAATAATTTGATTATAACTGATTGTAATATACAACTTACAGTAGCTACTATTATAAATCGCACAGATGCGCTTGTAAATGCTTCAAAACTTAATTTTGAATGATCCTCGAAAATGGCTTTTATATGAACACTTTAAAAAAATCATTTGGACATCTTCATGTGTTATTAATGTGAGATGAAACGTGTGATGCTGCTCGATAGGAAACCTTCAGCGGTTTTAATGCTATAGCTGCAGTAGACACCTGTTGATGTTCATTTCTGTGCACAACTTTGGTTTTGCTTTGATTCATTCTAGAGGGATGAGAGAAATATTGCAACATGCAACATTTTGATATTTTGCAGTTTAGTTCAGCCATCTCACACCTGTTAGCAAAGTCCAGAACATCTACTTAAGTTCATCAGGTTATTATCAGGATTCAACAGAGCAGTTTTAAATAGCTGTAGTGATGTCAGTCCTTTCAGTTTGCAGCAGAGGGTGCTGTTTTTTCATGTTAGTGCTGGAAACATTTCTGCAGCTCACTGACACATCTGCATACTGCTTACTATGTTGTGGCAAAATCTGTCAGATATACTTTGAAATATATTATGTATAATATACTGTATAAAGACTTGTGGTCACATACAGTAGTTCATTGAACATGTTATAACACTATATGGGGTAAGTTGTCACAGTAAACCTGCCATTAAACACCTTATTACAGGCTTTACAGCAAAAAAACATTAATAAATCATACACAAAAAAAGCAAAAACATTTATTGTATAATGTATGCATTTATAACTTTTAAAACGCATGTGACAATATGCCCCAAGTTGCCCAACTTTTAAAATCTGCCTTCATTATGTAGTTGAATCTGGTTTGAATGAATGTCAGTGTGGCTGTCAGTTATAGTGAAAGCATATTGACATTTCTTCATGATATGGATGTTAGTTTAAAGGAGAATTCATTCATTATGTACAGATAGACTGAGAGAGAGCGAGAGAGAGAGAGAGAGAGAGCGAGCGAGTGAGCATGTCTGTGCAAAAATGAAATGATGAAGCATTTACTCACAACACACATACACAAACTCTCTCTTTCTATCTCTTTCTCTCTTTCTCTCTCTCTCTCTCTCTCACACACACACACACAACAATGCTTCTGTTCTGTTTCAACTTGTCACAGAGCATGTTTAGACTTACTGATGAGGCACACCTGTGTGTGTGTGTGTGTGTGGTAGACTCTGAGACAGCGTTTCTCACATTTTATTGTACACCTTAAGATCATTTATGGAAAGCACCCTATGTGAGGCAAAAACTAAGTTCAGAAATCTATTAGAAATCTCTTACGGGGATATAGATTACACTGATACAATGCAAGTATCACATTTAGCATGAATGATTCTTCAAAGCATGCAGCTTGCTGAGGAGAGATATGGCTTGTAGTGGTCAGATATGCAATTTTCTCCTGGTGCATGATAAATCAGATGGAAAATTACATTTACACTGAAGTAGAGACATGGAAATGTGTGTTAGGCTTTTGACTTGGGCCAGTAGATAATCACTTAGAAAAAACCGTAGCAACTCTCAGCAGCATTTCAGTGTTGAATTCTGCAGGAAGCACCCCGTGGTTCTAGTTTTCAGTTAATTGCATTTTGAAAAACTCATCTGTGTACCTTTAAACCCTTTGCTTCATCTGTAGCTCTCTTTTCCGCTGTGCTTGCTTGAATGGTGTTATTCACGCAGGCAGGGTCTTGAGAAAGCATCTTCCGGCAAGTATATACTTGTGCAGGTGTTGTCTGACTGCCGATATGCCATAATTAGGACAATGTGTGGTTTCTGACCTCCGTCCCTCTGGACTCCACCTGCTCTGGCTCCCCGTGTCCACAAGGATCAGGACTCATCAGGTGATAACGTCTCAAGCTGAGCAGACTTTGCGAGATGAGCGTTTTACTCACTTTGGTTTCTGTGGGTTCGTCAGTGTGTCGTTTGACAGCCGAGGACATGTGATTCTGTCAGTTTGGACAATGTACTGTGTGAAAAAGAAGGTAAAGACTTTTCTCTTTGCTTGACTTGTGTTGCAGTTTGGCTATCTCATTTCACAGGCTTCTGATTGGTCCACAGGTTTTGTGGGAATCATTACCCATCATGCTTTTTACCTGAACTTTGAGCTATTCTATCAAAACATGTCTGCATGAATCAAGTGGTAATGTTAGTATTTCTGATTTATTTGCTTTTATTTTTTGAGGTTTTGGTGGTCATTTTATGTCATATTTATATAATAACAGTGTAAAGTAGATTTGATTTCTGTAAAAGCTTCTGCATTGATGCTAGAGTTTTGTGCTGGCTTGGATGTTGCTAAGGTGTTCGTTTGGTGGTTTCTTACTGGCCCAAGATGAAAGATCCCAGCCAAAGTCTCTCTGATATTGTGGTTTTTAGATATGACTCTGGCTTCCAAGTCTGATTTTTTTTTTCCCCACATTTTTTACATTTTGTAGTTAAAAATCGTAAGTCTGATAACTCAGAAAAGTAATAACTCACCTCTCTTCAACAAACTGCGTAATTCATTTATGTCCATGCAAATGTATAGAAGCCTGTTTCTGCCACTGAATAAAAAATAAGGAAGTTAATTGTCACTTTTTATCACACAATTCGGAGAAAAAAAGTCAGAATTGTGAGATATCTACATTAAATTGCAAGTCAGAACTCAAAATTGCGTGATATAAACTTGCAATTGTGACTTTTTCTGAGTTGCAATATATAAACTCACAATCACGAGTTATACAGTCAGTATAAAATGTATTTCTCAGAACTGCAAATTTAAATCTTGCAATTCTGACTGTATAACTCGTGATTGTGAGTTTATATATTGCAACTCAGAAAAAGTCACAATTGCAAGTTTATATCACGCAATTTTGAGTTCTGACTTCAATTGCAAGTTATAAAGTCAGAACTCAAAACTGCGCGATATAAACTTGCAATGCTGACTTTATAACAAGCCATTTAAAAAGAAAAAGTCAGAATTGCGAGAGAAAAAGTCAATAAAAAGTTCTTCAGTGGCGGAAACGGGCTTCCATACAAATAATATGGGACAATTAAAAAAACAAAATAACTAAGTATGAATGATAGTGATGCTAACAGTTCTAAACTTAAATGATTGTGATTTTAACAGTAAAAGACTGTACAAATTCTACAGTAAAAACCTGTAAATTGGTTAACGGTAAGTTTCCATACTATATACGGTGAATAAATGTAATTACATTTAATGTAATTTTACAGTAAAATACTGTTACAAATACGGTTTTTGGAAGTGAAAAAGAAAAAACGTAAATGGACACTCCCAGAATTCCCTGCATGACACTTCATATTTGAAGTTTTTTTGTTGAAATAACGAATAATTCTTCTTAGTTTTTTGTCAGTTGTGTACATTAGGGTTTTATCTTACATCTAATGTTGTTAAATAATAATGATGTTATTGCATTATTTCAGTATCATGTGTGTCACCATGATGGTGTTTAGTGTTTGTGTGAATGACACTGTGCACCTTCTATATATAAGCAGTGTCCTCCTCAGCTCGTAGAAAAGCTGTTTGTGATGAGCTTTGGTTCATCGTGTGACTTTCTCATCACCACCAGTTTTTGGTGGTTATCAGTGCATTACAATGCTTCAAAACAGATATTAGCACTTCAATATGTTGGTTTATTAATATTACATCCATTAATGAAATACGGTATTTAATTGTGAATTTAAAATGTTGCTACCATATTTTTTACGGTGAAGTTCTGGCAACCACAGCTGCCGGTATTTTACTGTAAATGTCACAGATTTTCTTTATCTTTTTTTACAGTGTATGCTATAAATATTCAGAATGCATGGAAATGTGAAACAAATAAAACACAACAAAGAAAATGTCTATGTTTGAGGACTTTGAACTCATCAAAAGCATGAAAATTCAGGGTTTGTTACCAAATTAGCTGATGTTATCATGTCATTATTTCTTTGTCCAGCTGAGCTTTACTTTTAACGCATCTGTTGAGCTCTACTTCTAGTCATCGTTTATGAGTTGTGGGCATGATCTGTGAGTTTTGTGTTTGGAAGTTAGAGAAGAGAATGGCAGGCAATTAGACATTGAACAGATTAAGGTTGTCTTTTGTAAGCCTGGAGGCTTGACTACCTCTCGTATGTCCCGATGTTGTGTACCTAGAGCTTTAGAAGTGGAGTGGATGGAGTCTTATCTCCTCCCTCTTTCCCTCAAAGTCAACTTTCTGCCTCCCTCCTTCACCTGTCTCCCTCCCTCCCACTCCTCTACCTGTCTCACCCTCCTTCTCTTTCTGCCTTTCCTCTCAGTCTCAGTACAGCCTACTGAGCAGCAGTATGGAACAAGGTTTGGGGAACAGAGCAGCGTCTACCAGTCCCTACAGCTCAGAGACCACCTCCAACGTGCCAACGCCGTCACCCTACTCCCAGCCAAACTCGACCTTCGAGGCCATGTCTCCAGCCCCGGCCATCCCCTCCAACACTGACTACCCCGGGCCGCACAACTTCGAGGTCACCTTCCAGCAGTCGAGCACCGCCAAGTCAGCCACCTGGACGGTGAGTACGGCGTCTCGGTTGTGGTGCAACCGTATCACGTGAGCTCCTCGTGAGCCCGTGCACACACAGTTCTTTTCCCACACTCACTGACGATTTTGCTCACAATGTGCAGGCATGAGTTTTACTCTTCTTCAGTTGCTTGTTTGCCCTTTCTTCACTGTCTGTTTTTGGCGGCTCATTTTCAAGACTCTCATTTTGGCGGCGTTCCCGCTTTGTTCCTCTTTTTCAACGTGCTTCTTAGAATTAAACATCGTAGTTTAAATGAAATTTCAAGCAGTGTCCTGTGGTGTGACATGCTGTTGTTCTCCATATAACCTACCCTGCTGTTAAAAAGTTTGGAGACTGTACGATTTTTAAACGTTTTTGAAAGAAAATTCTTATGGTCATGGTCGGAGGCTGCATTTATATGAGTAAAAATACAGTAAAAACAGTAATATTGTGAAATATTATTACAATTTAAAAAAGCTCTTTACTTTGTCAAATATAATAAACTAGAAATGCATTCATGTGATGGTGAAAAGCTGAATTTTCAGCATCATTACTCCAGTCTCCAGTGTCACATGATCCTTCAGAAATCATTCTATTTTGTGGAAACTGTGATTTTTATTTTCTCTCAAGATTCTTTGATGAAACAGTATATTTAAATATATTTCTTATATTTATATGCATATTTAAAAAAAATAAATAAAGAATGGAAAAGTCTTCACTGTCACTTTTGATGTAGTTAAAGCATCCTTGCCGAATAAAAGTAAAGAAAAATCTTACTGACCCCAAACTCGTGAACCGTATTGTATATCGTAGTATATATATTTTAAATAATTCTTATATTAGCAGTTTTAGGACCTCATTTAGATTGAAAAGTTTTTAGGAATTTTATGAGCTGCAAAATAAACTATTGTTGAAAATTGTGAAAATGAAAAATTAGACGACAATTAACAGCATCTGAAATATATTCCTGCTCTTCAACATACATATAAATTAAAACGTGATGTTAAAAGAATAAGGCAAGTCTAATTGCATGCACTTTTATGATTGTAGTTTTAAAAGGAAACTGCTACAGACTGTTCTCAGCGCTGTCTTTGAGCTACAATAATTCAAAAAGTGCAAAACCTTTATATTTAGCGTCAGTTTAGTTTGTCTTATCAAAAACGCTATGAATTTTGAAATTCCTTAGTAAACCCTTTAAATGACAGAATCATCAAGTTTAATTCTTTAGTGCATTTAATGTTGTGTTTACATGTTTGCTTTGGCTTTTAGAATTTGTTGGAGCTCAAAGCAATTTATTCTCAAACTATAAAGATCTTGCACAATAACCTGTTTTGTTACCATTTGCACATGATTCGTCTTAAAATGTAAGGTAACTAATGAAACTTGGGAGGTGAATTTTCCTTGTGCGCCTTAATGCTATGGCATTGCTATGGTATATAATAGCAGTAAGGTGTTTTTAGCATGTATAGATGTGCAGTTGCTAGGGTCTTCTGAGTGGTTGCTAGTGCATTGCTTGGTGGTTGCTTACAGAATTATTAACTTCAAGTTATGGGTTAGTTCAGATCTGTATATGAGGGATAGTACTCATAAGGTTTTTCTTAAACAAAGTGCATCCACACAGGAAAAGAATCACAGTAATGTCAAGCAGAGGAGCTTGAAACCAGAGCAGTCCGTGTTTTCCCCGAAGTCCAAAGGTGCTACATCAGTCTGTCATGAAGATGACCCTCTGAAACAGGAGATGGGGCTCTTTCCTGTGTGGGCTGTTTGTTGGATGAAGTCAAGCGTGAGGCTTGGTCTCTTGACTTTCTGTGGACGTGTAAGGTGATAGCGGTCCCAGGAAGGTGAGTGCTATGGCCATCACTCAGTGTCGGCCTGTGAAGACTGTCACCTCTGACGCGCCACGTTCCACTCCATTCTCAAAGACCAGGCCCCTGTGAGCAACAATAACAGCAGGATAAGCTTTTAAAATGGGCATAAGTGGAGTTTGCAGCACAGATTGCTGTTTACGTTTTAGGATAAGAGAAGCAGGCCCTACATTTGAGTGTGTTTGGCTCCTTAGCTAGCGCCATATATATAATGATACTGTGTTACATACTATCTTGTTTTCTCTATATTAAATCTTCATGCATGTGGGAATGTTCTTTGCATAGTGGATCAAAATTTCGGATTGGTCTAGATTTAACTAACCATCATACGTTTTCAGGATTTTGAGCTTTCGACTCAAAGTGTGCATGAAATGAATTAAAATATTAATGTCAGCATTTCTGATCAAAACTGTCAGTTGTTTCCATATGACATTACTTCAGTCAATGAAGACTAGAAATAATGTTTAGAAAGGACTTTCTAAACAATGTAGAAATAATGTTTAACTTTTTCTTCTGTGGTACATAAAATATGTTTTTTTTATTTTTTTTTATTGTCTTATTGATTTAGTTTTTTTTGTCCATGGAACCAACATTCTTAATTTTTTAAAAATCTTTTGTGTTCAGCAGAAAAAAGAAAGAAATGCAGGTTTGAAAACAACATGAGAGTGAGTAAATCATTTTTGGGTGAAGTATGCACCCAGAAGTTTGAAGAATTTTGAAAATTTGCACATATAAAAAAAAAAAAATCTAAATATAATTTCTGCAATGGCATTCATCTCTGAAGACTTTTGCATGATTCTGCATGAAAATGATGCTCCATGCCACTAGTTGTCAGTAAGTCCAAGATGATTGCTGTAGTGCAACATAAACAATAAAAAAATTATTAAGTGCACCTTTAAAGGGGACGCATTTTTGTTTATTTGGCAGTGGCTGATATGATAGAAGTCACTTACTATGACACTTACTAGTGCTGATGCAGCAAACAAAGTAGGTTACCAATATGCCATTGTGGAAATATCTCATTGTCCCATGATTTATTCATTCCACAACCCCAAGAATCCAATAACAGTAGGGTTATCGAGATTAAGAAAGTACTATTCAGCTGATCATGTGACAGCAGCTCGTGGGCCTCCATGTTAAAAATAATCATTTAGAGTACTGATATATGCTGAGTCTTCATATAATGTGAGTGGACATTACTTTAGACATACTTTTCAGTTTTGTTTGCGATCCCATAGGAGAACCATTTTTTTTTGGTTCCCCAAAAACCTTTCAATAAACAGTTCTTAAAAGAACCACTTTTTCTTAGAGAACATTTTAACAATCTAAAGAACCGTTTTACTATAAAGAACCTTTTGTGCAATGGAAAGGTTCCATGGATGTTAAACGTTCTTCATGGAACCATCAATGGCAATAAATAACTTTTAAATTATTTAAAAAATAAATAACTTCTACTTGCGCCAACGCAAACTGTCTTTTGGCGTTAAAATAGTACTGTGTCAGGATTTACTAAAGACGCGCAGAGAAGAATTAGCGCTGAAAAGGCGTGGACAGTTATTTTTGTGCCTAAACTGTTTGAATATGCATTTGTAGGAGTTTCCCTTTTAGACACAAAATTTATGGGAGGAAAGAATTCAAATGAACCACGCAACGCAATTTACTAACATTTGCGCTCGTCAAATTACTGGTATTTGCGCAATTTTTTAACGTCCAAAAAAAGCATGTCTTAAACTATTTTGCGCCTCTGTGTCGTAAGTAGATCACCTGCAACTGATGGGCATCAGCTCTGCATTCAATCTGCGCTGCGCTTGGTATATTGCATTGGTCGATATGTAAATGAGATGATGTGTCGGTGTTCTTTAATTTGTGCATCGTTAGTAAATCACCCGCAGAAATTTCCACGCCCATCATTGCTGTTTTGGAATTGCGCTCTCGCCCTAATTTGCCCTGTTTAGTAAAACTGGTCCTTGGTGTCTTCACCCCACAAATTGAAGGCAGATTTCAAAGTAGATTCAGAAATGAGTATAGGTTCTTCTATATAAAGAAACATTTCCAAAGGTGGCTGTACGGGAGGAAGATTCTCTTGCATTTGATTGGACAGAAATATCTTTACGATCGTAAATGCAAGATGACTCATCAATATGTTTGATCTGTTTTCCTGGAGCAGAAAAAAAAGTTACATCTGATCTTAAAAAAATAAGACAAAGAAAAGCCACATCTGATTCATTTAAAGAATATCATGGATTCCACGCCTTTTTTGTAACTCCAGAACATCTACTAGATGCAAATGTCCATCACAGGACGACAAGAAGCTGCTTGCCTTGCTACTTTTATTTATTTACTTTCTTTGCGACAGCTTTCGTTTTCACTCTGCCACCCACTCTAAAGACCATTAAATTGTTTACTTTATCCTCCAAAAGAAACGGAGAAAGGGAGAAATGGCTCAGGATTATTGTCAAGTTATGTGGAATGCCAGTGTAACCTCAAACTCGGGGGAATTTCCAGGCGTAATACAAAGGCTTGCAGGCTGAGGATATCTGGGATTACTGTGTAAGGGGTAAGTGAGTCATTGTGTGGCGAACTGAAGGGTTAAAGCATGATGCTCTTGGGTTTGTGTAGCCTCGGGATGCTTTGGGAGAGGCATGGGGGCATTTTGACTGTAATCTACTTGATCCGCAGTGGGCTTCTCACCGCTACCTGAAACAACATTCCTCTCAGCCAGCCTCACGGATGAACCTTTCGTACATTCTGTGTTGCACAATCACCTGTGTTAGAATTGCCGTGGTAATGTTTCCTCACTCACACGAATCCTTCTGGCTTTGATGTCTGCCAATAATTTTGCTTGTATTCATTGTTTTAATAAACCGCATGTCATGTCACAGGGCTTTCACACAACCTGCTTAAAGGAGTATATGAGTGACATGCACACATTTACTCGTGTTAATTCACATGTTCTTTCTTCAGTATGACACAAAAGAAGAGTCTTAACTGCTCTTTTCCATACAACTGATGTGTATTGCTATACTGAAATAGTATTATTAGCTTTCTTTTTATTATAATTTTTTACATTTTCAGTTTCATTTTTTGTTTTGTTTTAAGTTTTATTAATTGTGTTATGCCACTTTTTATTTATTTTCTTGTTCTTTAAAAAAAAAGATATTTAGCTTTTATTTATTTGATAATACTTTTTTTATTTTATTTATTTCTAATTTTCATTTTTTTAAGTGCAAGTTGTGTCTGTTATGTTTATATTTCATTTCATTTCAATTTATGAAAATATTTGTAATAATTTTAGTTTTAGTTTAGTAAACAATAACAGCACTGACGGGGACCGTGGAATGAATGAATGTAGTCCATACTACATGTGCACTACATTTCAAGTCTTCTGAAGCCATACAATAGCTTCAGAAGCAACTGGAAGTTTTAATCTTTATTTGTTGCACACATTCATATTGGTAGCAGCTTTTAAATCTCATTTGCATTTGTGCATATTCAGAATTGGCACATCAAGACATGTTACACCAGTAGGGGAAGATTTTTAAGAAATAATCATTTCAATTTTAGTCATTTCATCACTTGGAGATCATATGGTTTCAGAAGATATCAGAACAGTGCATTTATGAAGCCATATCATAATTTTTTTCTCTCTCATTACCATTCATTTTCAGGAGGCAGGCAAGGCATTCTACAAAATAACTACTTTTGTGTTGAATGGAAGAAAGACATTTATACAGGAGGTTTGGAACAGTTTGAGGGTGAATAATTGTAACAGATTTTTTTTTTCATTCAAATACTTTCCTTCTTATCATTCTCTGCTTTTATTTAGTAATAATAAATAAGATCGTAGGCAGTAATGCTCAAAGTCGACCAGTGTATCAGTGTAGAGTTCAGGGTCCACGTCTCTGTCCTTGGTTCTGAAGTCCTTCTGTTCATTCAGCTGCACTCCTCAGATGACCTTGTGCGAGCTCCTAAAGCTGGGGCTTTTTTCATCGCTGAAAAGGTTTTAAGGTCATTTTCTGCTATCTTCCTGAATCATGTCTGGGCCTTTGCCTCTGTCTTTTTAGGCCCCGATTATGGTATGATATCACCGAGTGAATCATAAAAACAAATTGCGTGTTAGGGATAACTGTTTAAAGGCTCGCTCTCGAACGCACATTATAGGCTTAAAGCAGGAGCTGTCATAAGGGATGAAAATGAGTTCTGACACCTCAGCTTTTCCAATAAAGACCCCCACACTTTTTTTCACTGTTGGCATATAAGTAGGGCAAGTCTGAGCACGTATTTGCTTCTGGAGCATTTGAGGCTGCTCTTCTTAGCTTTTACCCTCACAGTCAGCGAGCGGGTCTAAACACGGGCCGAAGCCAGCACATCCTTCCTCTCAAAATGACAAAACACACACATTTGCTGAGATTTCATACAAATGTGCAGGCACACAGACTGCACTATATTTGTTCATTTTTAAATATAAAATCGATTGGTCCTTCAATAATTTTTCTAGTTTGGGTTTGACTCGTTTTCTATGAACCTAAAATGATAGTTCACCCAAAAATGGAAAAATCATGCAAAATCATCTTTCTTGCATAGACCAAAAAATAAAAATAAACAAATAAAAAATTGTCAGATTGTCAGAACTTAGGGACAGCTGTTCACTTTCATTGTGTGGAAAAGAGCATCTTGGACATTATGCCAAATGTATCAGTCACATCATCCATAATATATTTTTTTACTTGAACTTTTCCTTATGCAATTTTAACCTCAAATGTTGCTCAAAAATGTCTTGTCAATTATTCAGTTTCTGAATTCAGAGATCTGAAATTAAACTGAAACATGCAAAAGCAAAAGGGTTTTCCCTTTAAATTACAGTTTGGAAAGAAATGTTTCTTTGGGTTCTAAAGTTGAATATTTGAATTGTTTTGAAGAAAAAAAAAAGTTCTGCCCCTCCCTGTGAAGAATACTTGTTTCAACATGTCAGCAAACAGCAGCCAGCTCCAAAATATGATTCTCCAAAAATATGGAAATCGGTTATGTACTCTGAGCTCAGACGAGGCTCAAACAGACTTTAAGTGAATCGGAAAAACTTGAGAATAAATGTCATCAATGTGCTGTAAAAATACAAAAATATTAGTTTTGATATGATATGGAGAAAAACTAAATAAGGCTATTTTTTAGAGATATCATTTTCCTCTAAGAAATATTCCAAGAACAATAAAAAAAAAAAAAAACTGTTTTTGTCTGTACAATGAAAGTAAGTGGGGTCCAAAACAACACTGTGGGCATTGGACATTTTTCAAAATTTCTTCTTTTGTGTTCCACAAAACAGATTCTTACAGGAATGACATGAGAGTGAAAAAAATTATGGCATAATTTTTATTTTTGCCGAAAAAACTCATTGTAGCTCCTAAAAGAACAAAGAAAACCTCCAAAGAAAAAAACCCCCTCCTTGTTCATTTGAACTGTCTATGTTTATTCTAACTATTCTATTATTGTAATATGTTTTATATTACTGCAATATGTTTTCCTTCATCATGCACTTTAAGAATTAAAATGATGAAGTCTTTATTACTATTTCATTTTTAAGGAACTTGAATTTTATTTCTTTATTTGCAGTGTGCAACTGTTTCTCGCAGCGTGTCTCGAGAGGAACAACGGAGCGGTAGCGTATGTGATGCTGGCTGCAATTTCACAGCCGTTAGCATAGGCAGCACATTTGTGAATTTATTGACGGAGATGGGGAGTTGGCTGAATTTGCGAGTGGCATGCTGAAACATGTCCATCAGGCTGTCAGACTCGTCATTATCACTTAGGCCGCCGAGCCTGCCCGAACGTGCGCCTTTCCAATGCTCACCTTCCTCCAGCCCATCATCTTATTCCACCGTACACTGTGTCTACACTGCAGGCGAGCGATGCAGCGCTGCCAGTGTAATCAAGCAAGCCGTCTACAAACCAAATGCGTGTTCCCTGCTTTGTTTTGCGTGCTTGCAATATAGAGGGCTTTGTTTTAAAATTATGAAATTATTATATTAAATGTAATATTATTTCACAGAATTTCACACATGTAGGTCCAGCTTTTGATAGTCCAGTTCACTGGGCTCTCGCTTGATTTGAGCCCTCAAGGATTCCTGTCCACGTCAGAGTTTTCTCTAGAGTGTAGAGCTTTTGTCTTTTCATGGATTACTGCAAAATACTTCAGGTTAAAGACTTAAAAAAAAAAACAAGGCTCCAATTAAAAGCAGAAAGGGTTCGTTCTGACCATCTGATGCCACACACGCTTAAAAATGGTTCTTTGTTGTATTTGTGGTTTCATGAAGAAACTTTAACATCCATGGAATCTTTCCACTGCACAAAAAGTTCTTTAGAGGAAAAAAAGAAGAAGTCTATTCTGACTCTAAAAATGTTCTTCGCAATAAGAAACAATGGTTGTTTTAAGAACATTGGTCCTTCAATAATTTTTCTAGTTTGGGTTTGACTCGTTTTCTATGAACCTAAAATGATAGTTCACCCAAAAATGGAAAAATCATGCAAAATCATCTTTCTTGCATAGACCAAAAAATAAAAATAAACAAATAAAAAATTGTCAGATTGTCAGAACTTAGGGACAGCTGTTCACTTTCATTGTGTGGAAAAGAGCATCTTGGACATTATGCCAAATGTATCAGTCACATCATCCATAATATATTTTTTTACTTGAACTTTTCCTTATGCAATTTTAACCTCAAATGTTGCTCAAAAATGTCTTGTCAATTATTCAGTTTCTGAATTCAGAGATCTGAAATTAAACTGAAACATGCAAAAGCAAAAGGGTTTTCCCTTTAAATTACAGTTTGGAAAGAAATGTTTCTTTGGGTTCTAAAGTTGAATATTTGAATTGTTTTGAAGAAAAAAAAAAGTTCTGCCCCTCCCTGTGAAGAATACTTGTTTCAACATGTCAGCAAACAGCAGCCAGCTCCAAAATATGATTCTCCAAAAATATGGAAATCGGTTATGTACTCTGAGCTCAGACGAGGCTCAAACAGACTTTAAGTGAATCGGAAAAACTTGAGAATAAATGTCATCAATGTGCTGTAAAAATACAAAAATATTAGTTTTGATATGATATGGAGAAAAACTAAATAAGGCTATTTTTTAGAGATATCATTTTCCTCTAAGAAATATTCCAAGAACAATAAAAAAAAAAAAAAACTGTTTTTGTCTGTACAATGAAAGTAAGTGGGGTCCAAAACAACACTGTGGGCATTCGACATTTTTCAAAATTTCTTCTTTTGTGTTCCACAAAACAGATTCTTACAGGAATGACATGAGAGTGAAAAAAATTATGGCATAATTTTTATTTTTGGCGAAAAAACTCATTGTAGCTCCTAAAAGAACAAAGAAAACCTCCAAAGAAAAAAACCCCCTCCTTGTTCATTTGAACTGTCTATGTTTATTCTAACTATTCTATTATTGTAATATGTTTTATATTACTGCAATATGTTTTCCTTCATCATGCACTTTAAGAATTAAAATGATGAAGTCTTTATTACTATTTCATTTTTAAGGAACTTGAATTTTATTTCTTTATTTGCAGTGTGCAACTGTTTCTCGCAGCGTGTCTCGAGAGGAACAACGGAGCGGTAGCGTATGTGATGCTGGCTGCAATTTCACAGCCGTTAGCATAGGCAGCACATTTGTGAATTTATTGACGGAGATGGGGAGTTGGCTGAATTTGCGAGTGGCATGCTGAAACATGTCCATCAGGCTGTCAGACTCGTCATTATCACTTAGGCCGCCGAGCCTGCCCGAACGTGCGCCTTTCCAATGCTCACCTTCCTCCAGCCCATCATCTTATTCCACCGTACACTGTGTCTACACTGCAGGCGAGCGATGCAGCGCTGCCAGTGTAATCAAGCAAGCCGTCTACAAACCAAATGCGTGTTCCCTGCTTTGTTTTGCGTGCTTGCAATATAGAGGGCTTTGTTTTAAAATTATGAAATTATTATATTAAATGTAATATTATTTCACAGAATTTCACACATGTAGGTCCAGCTTTTGATAGTCCAGTTCACTGGGCTCTCGCTTGATTTGAGCCCTCAAGGATTCCTGTCCACGTCAGAGTTTTCTCTAGAGTGTAGAGCTTTTGTCTTTTCATGGATTACTGCAAAATACTTCAGGTTAAAGACTTAAAAAAAAAACAAGGCTCCAATTAAAAGCAGAAAGGGTTCGTTCTGACCATCTGATGCCACACACGCTTAAAAATGGTTCTTTGTTGTATTTGTGGTTTCATGAAGAAACTTTAACATCCATGGAATCTTTCCACTGCACAAAAAGTTCTTTAGAGGAAAAAAAAACCAAGACCAAATACATTAACATTGTCATGTACATTACCATGCCAATCCCTCTGAGAGTTGTCATGACAGAACTGCAGTTAAACACTATATACACAGAGAAAAAAAATAGTATTACACTACTTTTACTGTAGATTTATGAGATTAGCAGGGAAATCACTTTGAGGGGTTTTTGTAGATTTTTCTGGAAATTGTAAACAAAGATACAGATTAATGATGAAACATTTGTAATGATAACTCAACACAAATTATGCCGTAACACTTTACTTGAAGGGGTGTGCATAAGACTGACATGACACCTACATAATATGACATGACACATGTCATGAATATGAAGGGTTTTTTATGCATGTTTATGACAACTGTCATTAAGTGTCATTCGCTCAGTTATGTCATTTTTAATGCAAAGATGACATTATTTGACCTAACCCTAACCTAACCCTACCCCTACCCTTACCCCTAACCATAGCCCATAACAAAGACATCTCAAACAATGTCATCTTTGCATTAAAAATTACATAACTGAGCGAATGACACTTAATGACAGTTGTCATAAACATGCATAAAAAACCTTCATATTCATGACGTGTGTCATGTCATTATTATGTAGGTGTCATGTCATGATTATGAAGGTGTCATGTCAGTCTTATGCACACCCCTTCAAGTAAAGTGTAACCAATTATGCTATGCGTTTATCATAGTGTTGATAAGTCATAGTCTCCGTGATATTCTTACTCTAAATATGACTCGCATCCTTCAAATAATATTGTGATATATTATGATATTAACTGCTATGTTATGAGATTATACATTTATCATCCACCATCCACCATCTTTATTCTTTAGCATCTTATAAGAAACTGAGTTCTGAAAAAGTAATTTATATCGCTCTAAAAAATGTTTAAGTTGTTTATTTTTCTCACATTTTACCTGCAACTATTTGCTGACATTGATTTGATCTTTTGTGTAATGTTTGACTTTTTATTACTTCATGAAAATATATATACTTAATTATTTCTAAAATATTTCTTATTTGCTTCTCCAAAACAAAATGAATTTCAACAAACAAGCAAACAAATGAAGTCGAGTATAAACAACCTAATTTAATCTTTAATAAATAATTCCATAATTTTTTTTTCTATTCTTTAGGTAACTTTTTGAGTAGGGCTGCACAATTAATCAAATTTCTAATCGCGATTACAATTATGCATGCCACAATTAGGTAATCGTTCAAAGCGGCAATTATTCGTTCAAAGTCCCCTTATGTTGTTCTGCACGCTTAAGAGGCGTTTTTTTCTTTCTGCATGTTATCTTAGGGGTTTTTCCATTGTTTTAATTTTAGTTTTCGTATAACATTATAATACCATTCATATTTTTACTTTTTTTATAATTTAAAGAAGAAACCAATCCGATGTATAGTTGACATTTGAGGCTTAATACTATAGAAAAGCACTAAAAGTTTTTCAGTTACACTCTTAAAAATAAAAGTGCTTCACGATGCCATAGAAGAACCTTTTAGTCTAAATGGTTCCATAAAGAACCTTCAACATCTGAAGAACCTTTCTGTTTCACAAAAGCTTCTTTGGGGCAAAAAAAGGTTCTTCAGATTATAAAAAGGTAAGAAAGAGATGGTTCTTTAAAGAACTTCTGACTGAATGATTCTTTGTGGAACCAAAAATGGTTCTTCTATGGCATCTCTGTGAAGAACCTTTTGAAGCACCTTTATTTTTAAGAGTGTAGAGTGTTTTCAGCTTGGTTATTTTCATATAAAAATACGGCATGCAGTTGCATCAAACAATGGTATAAACATCATTCAATGTAAATTGTGATAATCGTAATTAAGAATCGCAATTACAATTTCAAGGGAATAATCGACAATTATGATTTTTGTCATAATCGTGCAGCCCTAATTTTAAGTAATGATGCTTTGCAACTTTGGGCAGTGTTGCCATCGATGGGCAACAAGGTGAGACATCCAGACAGAAATTTGTTACCCATTCTCAATGGAAAAGTGCCCAAGCAACACTGCACAAAAAAAGTTGCGCTGTGTATCATCAGCCTTAGGTTCAGTCAGCTATTTTGGTTTTACAGTTAGGTTTGTTTAATTCTGACACTGAATTTGATTCTAATAGGATTTCAGACAGATCAGATGTCACTTGTACTATTTAAGTTAGACAACTTTATAATGTAGCTTTATGGGAAACACTTATGATTGTATAAAGTGCAAAGAGCAAACATTCAGCAAACAGTGTTCATGATATTTATTCTGTTGCAGCACCTGGCATACAATCTCCCTTTCATAAAATCTGAATCACATTAATACAAGTCTGCACAAAGCAGGCTTGTACATTTGGTTTTTGAGGGAATATTTGGGATGTCTTTATAGTTTTAGACAAGCTCTTACATGCTTGTGTGTGTGTGTGTGTGTGTGTGTGTGTAAAAGAAAGACCTCATCAGATGATGTCTTCACTTATAATCCGATGACTTGTCTTCATCTATAAAGAATCATATTTTTTAATATGTGTGGCCATTTAGTGTCATAAAGACCAATGTATTTCCATGACAGACCCAGGAACAAAGTGTTTTTTTTAGAAATAATATGCCTTTTTTTAAATCTTGGTTTCACTGTAAGCAGTGTTTCAAATGTTTATTTCTGTTATATATGTGTGTATATATATATATATATATATATATATATATATATGTGTGTATATATATATATATATATATATATATA
>NW_015505387.1:1075327-1083807 GCF_001515645.1 Sinocyclocheilus grahami | reverse complement strand
TATTTCTGCAGTACTCTCCGTTGCTCAAGAAGCTGTACTGTCAGATCGCCAAGACCTGTCCGATTCAGATCAAACTGGCTTCCTCGCCCCCAAACGGCAGCGTGATACGAGCCATGCCCATCTACAAGAAAGCCGAACACGTCACAGAGGTGGTCAAACGCTGTCCTAACCATGAACTCGGACGGGACTTCAATGAAAGTATGAAAAAATTCATTCTTTATTCAGAAATGCAACAATTTTTGCAGTTATTTGACTGTTCGTGTTGGTGGTAAAAAGACATTTACATATGAATACGTTATATATGATCAGACATGTGTTGAAGCATCTATAACGAAAAAAAAATCAACAATTTGTTTAGATATTTGTTGTTTCAATTTGTTGACTTTTGTAACAATTATTGACCAAAGTTCTTTCCCAGAACATTTAAACAGCAGCCGATTTAAAAGCATTTATGAATTAAACTCATTATTGAAACACACACCACTAACCTAACAAAATATAATATAATTTTATTTTTCTCAAAAATATGAGTTAACATTATTATACTAATAACATGAGGTTACATGAACAAAAGTCATTTTAAGTGTTAGATCATATAGGATAAAAAATCAAAAAAAAAACTTTTAATGTGTACTCTGATAAACTGTATAACTTGTGAAACCAGCTGTTATCGATACAGCTATCTGTTCTAGGATCTGAACATGTTATGCAGCGAAATAGAACACATTTCAGTACTAGTGGACTGCTATAATATAAACTGTCTGATATGAATGTGAACAAAATACAGCTAACCACCATCATTTGACTAAAACAACTGCCTACTAAAATCAGACTACCCTAGTGAAAAATAAACATGCTTAAATGTATTTGAAATCATACTAAGTATACTACAAATAAATTTTCATATCTATGTGCTTAATAAAATGTCCTGCAATTGTCCTAAACTGGTATACTGAAAGTCTGCTAAATTGGAACAACTACAGTAATTTTGTACTGAATGCACTTTAATTGTGCAGAAGTAGTGCTGAAGTTCAACTAAAGATATACCAAAGTATATTGGATTGTATACTTCAGGTACACTTTAAATATTTTGCATTTAAAGACCGATATTATTCAAATATCATACAATCCTCATCAGCGGTGACATTAAAACACATTTTAGGCTTAATATTAAGAAATGTGCAGTGTGCACAAGTACGCCAAATAAAGTTTAATTATAATTTTTATATTAGTAAGTCTCGAGTTATCTGTCAGTAAATATGTTAAAAGATTTGAACTATACTTAGTATGAAATAAGTGTATTTTACATATATTACTTAGGTTTCCTACTAAATGTTGAAACTGGTTATTGACATCCTGAAAATCCAATCCACCTTAGACTCTATGGTCAAAAAAAAATAAATATATATATATTTTCATTGGTCATTTAAGTCATTTAGCTTCAGCTCATTCACTCATATTTAATTGACCAAATAACTTTCAAGTATTAAAGTAAAAATGTAAACAAAGATGGTCTTGTTTTCTGAAACGAGACATTGAATGTCGGGGCTTGTTTCTAATACATCTATTATTCTAAAGCTAAATTGTTTTGTGAGGTTTTGAACTGAAAATAAAGCTAACTCACACATTCACACCCGGTCGCTTTCACATGCCACAAAAGGAAATATCCACTTCTAATTCATAATCTTTCTTGTCCTGCTGACTCTGTGCAGGTCAGACAGCTCCTGCCAGTCACTTGATTCGGGTGGAGGGCAATAATCTGTGTCAGTATGTGGATGATCCTGTGACGGGCCGGCAGAGTGCTCTCGCTCCGTATGAGGCTCCACAGGTTAGTTCAATCATTGCATGTAAGTCCCAGTGTTATTTTGAGATACCATTTAGTTTATAGGTTTTTAATATATATTTTAATATGAATAAAATATTAGAAAAATAAAGCATTAAATGTTAATATTTATTTATTTGATAAAATCCATATTGTTCCTCGCTCTCATATAACATGTTCTAGTGCTGTTTTAGTTCACATACACTTTGTACAATTTGTTCCCGTTGACAGCAAACAAGCATATTGTGAATTACTGCAGATCCATATGCATAAGTGCACAAGTATACATATTGTTTGATGGTAAAATGACGAGTCAAAGCATGCAGTGATCATTCAGTTCAGGATGCTACACATGTTCTGACTGGCTATAAATAACCCAGAGATTATTCTCAGTTACAACACCTCTTTTTACACTGTAGTACACTTTGTTTTGTGTTGAATATCAAATGGTTGGCGCCACCTAGAGGTGCATATTTCTTTCATACAGTAAGTGCTGGTGTTCGATCAATAAATGCACTGCTTTTTGGAACAGTTTCTTTTTAATAATTTATTCAATGAAATGTATTAAGTGTACAAAAACAGTGATAAACAGCCATTTTAAATAAAAACGGGATTTCTTGAATGTCAAAAAGGTCTCATTAGTCAACTTTTTATTAACGTTTAATTAGTTACATCATTAATTAACAATGAGCAATTCATTTGTTGCAGTATTTAATGATTTTTGTCAACGTTAGTTAATAATTATACAGCGGAGAGTTCCGGTCCTTGATTCTGATTGGTTGAGCCGCGTTCGAAGCTGTTGTAAATTACTCTACAAACACACACCTTCGTTTACTTCTGTGTGTTGCTCAGCCACCACTTTGTTGGAACCACAACAGTTTCTGAGGAGCTACATTGTTTTGCTGAAGAATACTGTTTTTATTAATATCATTACACTTTACTTGCTCTGTTTTATTTTGTGAAACCTAACTACGTATATGGAATAACCGTTTTATAAAAGCAATAAGCCCCGTGAAGCCGTGGTTTACAGTGATTTTATAACAGCCAAAAGTTTTAACAACGCCCCTTAGCTGTTATAAATTCACTGTAAACCACGGCTTCTTGGGGCTTATTGCTTTAAAATACAATGGTTCATTGTTCGTTCATGTGAGCTCAGATCCGTTAAATAATATTAATAAATATAACATTTAATTATTTTAATTGTATTATTAAATGTTGAATTTAACATTATCTACATTCATAATTAATTTAATTAATGTAAATGAATACATGCTTTGGAATTCATTTTCTTTGTTAGTTTTTAACATCAATTATTTATAGTAGTTACGTATTGTTAACAAATGTAACCTTATTGTAAAGTGTTTCCCCCCCCCCCCCAGGATCCGGTGTTTCTGAATAATCTAAATTAATTTATTAAAGTGAATTTGACTTCTCAATGCAAATATTTTTCCCTGAAAAGGGTACCATATCCTCTATTTACAATATAATGTAATGCATCTGGAAACTGATTATGTCTCTCTTTTGTTATCTATTTGTCAAGGTGGGGACTGAGTCCACAACCATTCTGTATAATTTCATGTGCAACAGCAGTTGTGTCGGGGGAATGAACCGCAGGCCCATCCTCATCATCATCACGCTGGAGACACGAGAGTGAGTGAACACCATTACTTTTTTTCATACACACTTTTTCATTTAAGTTTTCTACAGCACATAATACACTGAAATCTTTCTCTGCTTCCAAAAGTGTGGTTCTTAAAGGGACAGTTCACCCAAAATGACAATTCTGTCATGATTTACTCACCCTGGAGTTGTTTCAGACCTGTAGGAGTTTCTTTCTTCTGCTGAACACAAAATAAGATATTGTGAAGAATGTGGGTGACTAAACAGTTGCTAGTCACAACTGACTTCCATAGAATGGAATGGAAGAATGGAAGTCAACCATGTTTTTCAACCAAGTCAAACACTCTACCATGTTTTTGCTCAGCGGACAGGTTCTCGGCAGGCGTTCGTTTGAGGGCCGGATTTGTGCCTGTCCCGGTCGAGACCGCAAAGCAGACGAGGATCATTTCAGGGAGCAACAGGCTCTAAATGAGAGCGTTGCCAAAAATGGAAATGCCAATAAACGAAGTGAGCCATCAATGTATTTCCACAAGCACTTCATATCATATTCAATATAAGTTTCTTAGTTATGTTATCTGTGGTTATTACTGGAGCTTCTGTTTCTGATCTCACAGATTTCAAACAGACTCCAGCCAACATTACAGGCCCTTCATTTTAATGTATTTGGTCTTGGCGGAATAGATCTGCTACGCTGTTGCTGAATTGCTGCTGCTGTTGGCTATTGCTGTAGTTGTAGATTTTTGCTGCTGCTGCAAAGCAAGGACAGGAACTTGCTACTGCCAATGCATACGGCGATACGGTGCCGTGAGTATTTAAGACATACTGCTGCTGCACAAATAGCATATCAAATAACCCCTAGCAGATCTATACAGTTGGAGCTGGGGAAGGTGGAGGGTTTCAGAGAACTCTGACAGCACGCTGCAGGAATTTCAAGTGAATGCTAGCCAGCTCATCAGTTCAAGCCCGAAAAGGGGAACAGAGTCGCGTGACACTCGTGATGTAGCAGTGATGAAGCTGGTATGTGTTTGCAGTACACAAGCCACGGTTAAGACAGCTGCTCGCGCTCTCTCACACACACACACACACACGCACACACACACGATGCGCAAAACTCCGAATTTGAACAGTCAATAGCAAATACTTAAACTAATAACAAAACAGTAGCTGATTCAGAAGCGCCAGACTGTCATAGCAAAGTCAGAATTACCTCCTCTCCTAGGTTCACGAAACGGTCGTCCATAAAATGCATTGCTGTTCTGTTGTAAGTAATCTTAAAGATTCCTAAATGCATCTACTTTCGGAAGGCCAAATAAAGTGCTTTTGCTTTCGCCTAGAAACACACAGCGTCTCCCTGAGATGGCTGCTTCAACACTAACTGCGGTTACTGAAAAACGCCTTCTTTCTTTGTGTGCACATTTGGGTGCATTATGCAAATATTTCCACATAGTGACCTAGATATGTGGGGGTGTGTTAGAACGAGCCGTTTTAGGGGGGCGTGGCAGAGTCTTAACTTTGATAAAGAATATCTCTTTGGTTTTGAGACTTTATTATTTGCAACTTCAGGGATCTTATCTATGCACAATCCGCTTGTAACACTCCAAAGAGAAAGGAAAATTGAAATCACATCATATGACCCCTTTAAATGCAAGGCAGTAAGCTCATTGGCTGCATATGCAGCATGAACCAATCAGCTTGTGCCAAGTCATTTAACTCTCTGAATATCATCAGTTATGTTAACAGCCGATCAGCTTGCGCCATCTAGAGTTTCATGACTAAACTATATATATAAATATAAGTTCATTCTAATATTTCTGGATTGTTTTGAAGGTGCGAGGCCGGGAAAACTTTGACATCCTAATGAAGATAAAGGACAGTTTGGAACTTGTGGAGTTTGTACCACAACAGTTAGTGGATTCATACAGACAACAACAACAGCAGCTCCTACAGAGACAGTGAGTCTTTATATAGGCATCATACACTACGGTAAAAATTCAGAGTCTGGAAATGTAAGATTATTTGTTTTTGTTTTTTAAAGAGATTAATACTTTTATTCAGCAAGGATGCATTAAGTTTATCAAAAGTGAGAGTTAAACATTTATAATGTTACAAAAGATTTATATTTCAAATAAATTGTTCTTTTAAACTTTTTATTAATCAAAGAATCCTGAAAAAAAAGGTTTCCACAAAATATGAAGTAGCACAACTTTTTTCAACATTGATAATAATCAGAAATGTTTTTTGAGCAGCAAATCAGCATATTAGAATGATTTCTGAAGCATCATGTGACACTGAAGACTAGAGAAAAGTAATCAGATTACTTTTTCAAGTAACTAGTAACGTAACACATTACTTTTAAATTTACAACAAAATATCTGAGTTACTTTTTCAAATAAGTAAAGCAAGCTACTTTGTTTTCTCATTTATTCACTGACTGTCCCCATGTTGAGTGAAATCGGGAGTGAGGTGCAGAGGCTTATTCATTTCACTTTTAATGTGAAAGGGCCTTTACAGTTGCCAAAAGTATAACTTTTTTTTTATATAAGCAAGCCCAGCCCAGGTGACAAAAAGTGACACAAAAGTAACATAATGCATTACTTTCCATAAAAAGTAACACAGTTAGTTCATTTTTATGGAGTAACGCAATACTGTAATGCATTACTTTTACAAGTATCTTTCTCCACCCCTGGTAGTGTCACACCTGCCAAGTTGCTGAATACAGGTCTTGATAAGCACTCATGGAACACATAGTCAATGTTCACTGTAATTTCATAACTGTCAGAACTCATAAATATCATAAAAGCCAGCTTAATCTCAGTAAATAGATTGGTAAACTGAGGAGGGGGCTTTGCAATGTAAATGTGAAAGTATATCTGCAATAACAGTACATATACTTTAGTTTTTTTCACAAGAGGAAAATATATTCAGCTCTTCATAATATGACCTCTTTCAGCTCATTCTTTAGCATCTAGTACTTCAGTGTTCCACATTGAATGCCGTATATTAATTATATTCCTCTCATGTGATTCACAGGAGTCATGTGGCCTCTCCGTGTTCATATGGCACACTCAATAACATGAATAAGACCCACGGGCCCATCAGCAAGCTTCCCTCAGTGAATCAGCTCGTGACACAGCAGACTCAGCAGAGCGCAGGACCCTCTGCGTCAATGTCACATATGGGTAAGAGCCTACACAACATTTCAGTGCCTTTATATAAACCGTACATTTCATACAATTACAGTGGTGTGAAAAAGTATTGGCCCCCTTCCAGATGTCTTATTTTTTTGCGTGTTTGTCACATTCCACAGCGCTGTAACAGACTCATTGCAAGTTATCGCAAACGCTTGATTGCAGTTGTTGCTGCTAAGGGTGGCCCAACCAGTTATTAGGTTTAGGGGGCAAACACTTCTTCACACAGGGCCATGTAGTTTTGGATTTTGTTTTCCCTTAATAATAAAAAACCTTCATTTAGAAACTGCATGTTGTGTTTACTTGTTATCTTTTACTAATATTTAAATTTGTTTGATGATCTGAAACATTAAAGTGTGACAAACATGCAAAAAAAATAAGAAATCAGGAAGGGGGCCAACACTTTTTCACACCATTGTATGTAATCATGTAATCCATTAAAAA
Organism: Sinocyclocheilus grahami; assembly: GCF_001515645.1. NCBI lineage: Eukaryota > Metazoa > Chordata > Actinopteri > Cypriniformes > Cyprinidae > Sinocyclocheilus > Sinocyclocheilus grahami. Next base: position 1,076,733 of record NW_015505387.1, on the reverse strand, counting down.
GTAACTGTAATCTGATTATTAGCATTTTAAAATGTAATATAATTAATTACAAGAACTTAATTTTTGGAATACGATTACGTAATCCAGACTACATTACTACCCAGCACTGTTCATAGCTTTTAACTTTTAGTGACGTTTTTAAAATCCCTATGGGAAAAATGAATGGAGAACAGGATACAAATTTTATTAAAACTTTCAATATCAAACACACACACACACACGGTTCAAATTTAATAAAGTATTTTTCATGTGTCCATGTAAGTGTACTTTTTTAAAGCATGGCAAAAGATGATTAAAATATTGATTAAAACGTGCTTTAAAGTAAAACCTCTAATTTGACAAAGTGCACTTTTTAAAAGTGTGCTAAGAAACACGAAAGTGTCTCTCTTTAAGTACACTTAAGTGTCCTTTTATTTCAGTAATATTATATTATCTGCAAATACACCTCTTTAAAACTGTACTATTACGATTTGAAGTACACTACAAGTGCATATTCAATACAATTAAGCACACTTGTTTTTCACAAGAGCACCTGTATAATTTGCTTTGCTTTCACTGAATAAAAAGCGAGACACTACCAACGACAGTGGCTCATATTAACTTCGCTAAATCCCATGTGATGCTCATCTGTTGATTTGTGTGTGTTAACTGGTTCTCGTGGGTTTGTGGCTGCAGGTACGAACATGCTGGGTGGACACCACATGCAGTCGAACGGAGATGTGAATGGAGCTCATGCGTCTCAGTCTATAGTGTCCACCTCTCACTGTACCCCTCCCCCACCTTACAACCCCGACCCCAGTCTCGTCAGGTACTACACCCTGCAGTAGCACCAACCGGACACACACACACATGATCTACAGCTGCTTTTGATCATTTTAAAGGGGTCATATGATGCTATTTTAAAGATCATTATTCGGTGTATTTGGTGTAACAGAATATGTTGACATGCTTTAATGTTAGCATTATGTTAGCATTATATACACATTTGGGCGGCATTATGCTAATATTTCCACATAGTGAGGTAGACATGTGGGGGCGTGTTAGAACGAGCCGTTTTAGGTTGGCGTGGCTGACTCTGAACTTTTATAAAGAATATCTCTTTGGATTTGAGACTTTAGTCTTTGCAACTTTACAGATCTTCTTTATGCACCAAGAGCTTGTAACACTCCAAAGAGAAAGGAAAACTTGAAATCGCATCATATGACCTCTTTAATAGCAATTTATTTTTACAACAGTGTGAATGAAAATCAGCCTGATGTATCTTATCAACAGTGGCTTCAGGTTGTCTTATTTCACAGAGATAAACCTTAAATCATTCAAAATTTAGATGTATGTCCGTTTCGCTTTCTCTTCATCATTTGTGACACTGGAGCACAAAACCAGTCATAAGGGTCAATTTTTTTAAA
>NW_015505387.1:1066359-1075253 GCF_001515645.1 Sinocyclocheilus grahami | reverse complement strand
TGCGTGTCCAGGAACGCAGTGGAATATTCTGGACTCCTTTCTCAGGTTTGGCTCCAGTATATTGCATAAATGCAAAAAAGACTAATAGGCCATATGCCTAACAATAAATATTCAATAACGTGTGTCCACCAAAGTGTTTTTAGCCTGCTGAAAAATGTCAGGCGCTCTTCTTAAAACGACCAGCTGGTGGTGCTTGAGAATGCTTTGGTGGCACAGCGTTTTTCCAGCTCTCGATTTGGTTGTTATGATGTGGAATATCCACGGCAGTACATTTTGAAGAATATTACTAAATATAAAAATGCAGTAACCAGCAATGTTAGCTTCTCTATTGTTGGGCCTCATTCATGAAACATTCGTAAATATATGAGTAAATTCTGAGTAATTTGCGCGTAAAACAGACCTTCCTGAAAACTCTCCTCCGAATTCACAAACGCTTTGTAAACGTCCGATTTGATAGTTAAACATGTGTATGTCAATGAATTCCAATCATTCGTAAATAGGGCGCTCGTGCACGCTCATTCACAATTAGCATAATCCCGCCTATGAATTACAGCTACGCAAATTGCGTGTCCAGGAACGCAGTGGAATATTCTGGACTCCTTTCTCAGGTTTGGCTCCAGTATATTGCATAAATGCAAAAAAGACTAATAGGCCATATGCCTAACAATAAATATTCAATAACGTGTGTCCACCAAAGTGTTTTTAGCCTGCTGAAAAATGTCAGGCGCTCTTCTTAAAACGACCAGCTGGTGGTGCTTGAGAATGCTTTGGTGGCACAGCGTTTTTCCAGCTCTCGATTTGGTTGTTATGATGTGGAATATCCACGGCAGTACATTTTGAAGAATATTACTAAATATAAAAATGCAGTAACCAGCAATGTTAACTTCTCTATTGTTGTTCAGTTGTACAAGTAGGATGACTGGTCGGAGTAGTATTTGTCCCGCCTCTTGTCCTATTTGTCCACTGATTGGACGGTATGGGTACATCACCACCGTCGAGCTAGGTGGGCGTGGCTTCAGCAACCTGCTCCCGCCTCTTTGCCCATTTTCGATGATCCGGGAGTGACGCGCGGTGACGCACTGCCAAGATGGCGACGGCCGGCTCCGCCCACTTTTGAGCTTCAAAAACGCTCTTCGGAAACCTACGGGTATTCCGGTGCATGTTTTTATACAGTCTATGGTTTTACCCAAAGCTAAACAGTTTATCAACTCTCAGCTAAAAAAAAAACAAAAACAAAAAAACAGATCAAACAAACTTTTTAACAATATTATGATGGCAGTGCATCAAAATTCAGTGTCATCAGTTTGCCAAAAAGAACACTGAACGTTTTACGCACCATTTACACGTGGCAGGGAGCAGGTGTACATTTCTTTGGTCCCAACTAACATTTTGAAAATACGAACACTTTCATGAATCCGAAAATTTACGTCAGGACAGCTTTATGAACGATTTACACAAACATTTATTCCGCTCGTGTTTCATGAATGAGGCCCAATGTATTTTTGCCTATTGCTACAAATATACCTGTGTTACTTCAGACCGGTTTTGTGCTCCAGGGTCACATTTGTCTTTACATGGTTAATCATGGAATTACGGTATATTGATGCTTTTTCTTTTGTGCTAATACACAAAAGAGGATTTTGATTCTAACGAAACCTTTGCTTTTAAAGAGGCTTTTGGTTTCTTTTTCAGACGTAGTAATTATTTGTACATAAGAGTAAGAACTTTCTAAATATTTCTCTGCTGGTCAGAGAAACATTTTCAAATCACACTTTAGTGTGCAAGACATGTAAGCCTTTTTCATTTATTATACATATTCAAATGTTAGCCACTCTTTGTGTTTACATATTAACACCCATTACTGATCACATGCAGTCGTTTAGGGGGTGGCGAGGTGCCTTTCTGATTAATGGCCTGTGCAGTTTCATCATTTGGGTGAATCTAATGTCTGGTACACCCCAAAATCTAAAATATTAGATATTATATTTTGCTTGATTGGATTTAAGCACCATTTAACATCCTTTATTATTTATTTTAATATTATTTTCATGACAATTAAGCTAATTTCCTCTATAGATACACATTACAGTCATGGATTTGGAGTTTCTTTTTTTCTTTTTTTGTAATTCTCATTATTCTTAATAATATTAAGTAATTTTATTACTTTATTATGATTATTCATTATTATTATTATAATATTATTTTATTTTTTATAATATTAAAATGTTATAATATTATTTTTGTAAATAATATTATAATTTTTAAGTAATTTCATATTTAATAAAAAAGTAATTTTCAATTTTCAGCTATAGTAGTTGTTTTTCAGTTTTTTTTTAATTAAATAAGCACTAATTTAAGACAGCACAACATATACTTGTTTACAACTGAAATAACGTATCTTCTTTTTATTTTTATTACAGATATGAGAATTGGTATAACAATTAAAATGTTTCATATAAAAATGTGTAATATAATAATGTCATCAAAATTGTCAACAAAAAAAAAATCTTAATGGTGCTAAAAATATTTAGTTTCTTTCAGATTGAAATATGACACTGTATAACACGTTCCAGACAGGTTTTTTGAGATTTTCCTTCACCCAGTTATCTGTTTACATCATAAGTCTTATATACTGGCACCTTGAGGGATATTTATTTTTAAACTAGATGTGTCATTTTCTATGCACATTGCAATGTTTTACAGACTCCTTTGTCACAAATTTGATGATTTAATATCAATTTTCCCTCTACATTTAATACTTATATAATGTATCAGGGTGAAATTAAAAGTCGGCGTCTATAATTATGACAAAGCAACCAATGTTTCTGAATCCATGTTTTGTTTAAAATGGCTTAATGCAGAGGTTACGCATACCTTCCTACACATACTTGTGGTTCTGTGTGTCTAAGTTGCTCTACCTTTAAAATAACTCTGTCGGCTTTATATTTACAACATTTCCTGTTTTGATTGTATCAAGCAAATCCTTTTTTATTGGTGAAATATTTATAATAAAAAGATCAATGCAATGAAAAACTTGTTATGCATCATTAATGTAATTGCATGTTGTGATTGCATTTTTATTTGTAAAATGAAATCATATGCAAATTTTGAAATGTTAATACACAAACATTTGCAAGCAGCATTTCATTTAACTACACTACTGTTCAAAAGTTTGGGGTCAGTAAAGCTTTTTTAAAGAAATTTTTATATTCGGCAAATATGTATTAATTATAAAAATGTGACGGAAAAAAACATTTACATTGTAAAAAACAAAAAAAAAACGTATGAACTTTTTAACCAGCAAAGATTCCTGTAAAAAGGATTAATGGTTTCCACAAACATATTAAACAGCACAACTGTTTTCAGTCTTCGAAATATGAACTATTTGAAATAAGAGTGATTTCTGATGGACTGGAGTAAGGATGCTCGAAATTCAGCTTTGCATCACAAGAATGAATTACATTTTTAAATATATTTATGTAGCCTATTCTAAAAATATAAATCGATTTTTGATCAAAGTGAGAATGCGAGGAATCAAAATCTCACCAAACTTTTGAATGGTAGTGTATATTGCATTCACGTCTAGCCCAACGTTTCATCATTTTTTTAAACTGGTATTTGTACCATCACTGATTTAATCATGATTACGATTACAATACAGATGCTTTATTTGAATCAAGTATTCTGAATACACTCATATGATCTCATATGATGATAATAATCCCTGTGCAGATGCAAATGCAAATGCCGTGGTGCTTGGCTTGTTATGTTCTCCATGGGTGAATATGTAATTCACAGGACGCAGCCGCTTGGTCTTAGTGGGATTCCTTTTCTCTCTGAACAGTTTCTTAACCAGCCTGGGCTGCCAAAACTGCATCGACTACTTCACGTCACAGGGACTCCAGAGTGTCTACCACCTTCAGACTCTTTCCATGGAGGTAAACCAACAGTTCAGGCAATACCCTCTTTCATTATTGGGTCATTCATGTTTTATCCTGTTCTCCATTCATTTTTTCCCGTAGGGATTTTTTAAAAAGTCGCTAAAAGTTAAAAGCTATGAACAGTGCTGGGTAGTAATGTAGTCTGGATTACGTAATTGTTTAATGGATTACATATTATTCACATAATGGCAGTAAATTATTCAAAATGTATTGATTCTCCTTAATTCTTTTTTTTCTTTCGTTGAAATTTTCCCTTCTAAATTAACCTACCACTTATACACATTTTGGCAAACCCTACTGTAATGTAATGTTTAATGCATTTCATGATGTTGATAACAAAGAATGGATTTTTTTTATCAATATGGTACACAATAATCCCATTTAAGTCCATAATAAACGAATTAGGTCAAAAGTAATCTAAAAGTAATACAAAAAATGTCCACATGAACTAATATGTGTAATTCAGATTATGTTACTAACACATGTAATTTGTAAATGGACTACAGTTTGTAAGTAATCTACCCATCACTGGCTATGAACTAAACCAATCAGTTACGAGGAGAATAACAACATTACGAACTTTATTTTGAAGCAAAAATCCAAATTTGAAACTAAAAAGTGTTTGAAATAAAAAAAAATAAACGTCAGATATACAAGATTGTGCTTAATGGTTTTAGTGAAGGAAATGAACTACAATCTCATTAAGCATTGCATATAACATAACTGAATAAAAAAGTATGGTAAAATACTCATTTAAACTTGGTAATTATATCTATAAAAACAGCATATTTTAAGTTTATTGCAAAACACACACACACAAACACATATGTATACATACAAACTAGTGGTTTCAAACGATTAATCGCGATTAATCACATCCAAAATAAAAGTTTTTGTTTACAGAATACATGTGTGTGTACTGTGTATATTTATTATGTGTATATAAATAAACACACACACACACACATGTATGCATATATTTTGAAAATATTTGCATGTATTTACATGTGTATATATTTATATTCGTATAATTTATATTATTTATAAATATATTTCATATATAAACATAACATATTTTTCTTAAATATATTCATGTATGTGTGAGTGTATTTATATATACATAATAAATATACACAGTACACACGCATGTATTCTGTAAACAAAAACTTTTATTTTGGATGCGATTAATCGCGATTAATCGTTTGACAGCTCTAATACAAATACAAACTAGGTTCCATGTTTTATGGGTTCGTTCCATAGGCGTAATGGTTTTTCTACTGTACAAACTGTATTTCTATCCCCTTACCCTAAACCCAACCCCTTTACACAAAACGTTTTCAGATTTTTTTTTTTTTTTCAAAAAACATAATTCTGTATGATTTATAAGCTGTTTTCCTCATGGGGGCCAATGAAATGTCCCCACGTGGTATTGCTATCCTAGGAATGATTCACCAAGGCCGTTTTATTCTACCATGAAATAGTAGCGTGGCCTTCACTGTAAGACGCACTCTTGTGTTCCTCAGGACCTTGGGGCACTGAGGATCCCTGAGCAGTTCCGGCTGGCGATCTGGAGGGGCCTGCAGGACATGAAGCAGGGCCACGATTACGGCCAGCAGCTCATCCGCTCCGGCAGTAACATGGCCACCATGGCCCTCGGCGCCGGAGGAGAGCTGCAGCGGCAGCGCGTCATGGAGGCCGTGCACTTCAGAGTGCGTCACACCATCACCATCCCCAACCGCAGCGCCCCCACAGGAGCAGAGGAGTGGGCTGACTTCGGCTTCGACATGCCCGACTGCAGGTTACACAAGCACTCCATTAAGGAGGAGTTCGCAGAAAGTGACGTCCACTGAGAAGGGCCGCGCATCCATCGCTTTCCATGCATTGTCCGTATTGATTTCTTTAAACTGCGATGGACAGTTTGCATTTCCATGTAGTAGCACTTCCATATTTGACAAAAAGGGATTTGAGGAGCTTTTATGAAGACCAGGGTTCAAATGAATAATTTTATTTAATTGATTATCATTTGTGGCCTTATGCTAATATCACATCACACAAAAAATTATCCATTAGCTAAAACGAATAATATTATTAGGACGCAGTTATGAAAAGCAGTGTATGATTTCAGAACATTGCCTTATTAATTTCGGCTCGGTGTAAATAATAATTGTGCAGTCATGTATTGAATAACGTGTGAAGTAATGCCCGTATATCGAGTGGATGCTCGACCCACAAAATCATACTTTATGTTTACTTATTTTGAAAAGCGCAGGTTTCTCGAAGCCAGACATGTACAACTAGATCAAAAGGCATTCTGTATTTGAATTATTTTCTCATTATAAGTTATACCTATAATTAGTTAATTTTTCATCAAAGTTTTACAATAATATTGATGAAAACAACACCATAAAAGTAAATTTAATTTTTTTTTAATTATTAGCATTTTTATTTAAACTAAGACATTTTTTGAAGTGGTGCTTTACACTGCAACAATTTTTTATTTTATGAATTATGTGTTAAGTATTATGTTATTGACAGGGAGACACTGGATCATCATAAGGGTTGTCAGAATTGTAAAGTTTTGTGGTATTAGCCTTGCAGGACAAGGTTTTATTTATCATGCTGTACTGATATAATATCTATTTTTTCCTTTAGCATATGTAATCACTGTCTTGTTAGTTTGTTTTAAATGTCTCTAAATGTATTATGTTTTTATGTAAAAGTAAAATTATTGTAAAATTACAAGGTATTAAGGTGGCATTTCATCCCCAAATTTCATATATATATATATATATATATATATATATATATATATATATACACACATTATGATTTTATGATTGTTACATTATGATTTTATTTTATGAGCATGGGCATTTCGGCATTTCATCCCCAAATTTCATATATATATATATATATATATATATATATATATATATATATATATATATATATACACACATTATGATTTTATGATTGTTACATTATGATTTTATTTTATGAGAACGTGAATGCATTTAAAAAAGGAAATGTATTAAATATATTTTTTAAAAATCAACAAAGCACAACAAATACGAATTTTGGAATAAATGTGCTAAATTGTAAACAAAAAAATTATCAAAATATTATTTAATTTTTTTATTTTGGGGCATAGTTAGACATAGTTTTTGTTCTTTTGTGTTGAAGAGGTGAAACTCTCAAAATGATGTACTGTTTCAAAACCTAACTCCACTTTAATATCACTTTTAATATTGCTAGTACTAAGACGATGACAAAGTTTGAAGTACTTTTGTTCAGCAGACCCAACACAATTATTTTTGTCTGGTTTTCCAAGCCTTGTTCAAGTGAAAGCTACTAGAGGAAAGTGTTTCAGACAGAGCTGTCATCCAGGAACAGTGTCTTCTGTGGTATATAAGAAATGTATTTATATTTCTTACACCCATAAAGTCTGTGTATGAAACTGAACTAGGGGTCGTCTTGAACATTAATGATTTGGTGGATTGTATGTAGTCAGAGGTACATTTGTCACCTTTATTTAACAAGCAAATGCATTTGTAAATAACTAGTGTTACCCGTATAACTCCTTGTTGTTCGTGTGATAAGAACAGCATATTTCAGACTGAGTCCCAGGAGGTTAATTGAGGAAATACTGCTGATTTAAATTGGCTGTGATGGTGAAATACCATCATATAGATCAAAGCACTTTATGGCTTTAGGATATTGTAAACAATGTTATATTCACAGTTAATATCAGTCAGTATTATGTCATGCTGTGTCATTTATACAGATTTTAGAAATGTTTTTAAGAGTTATCTTCTGTTTTCATTAAAGAGCTGTAACGCTGTTTCTTTTTTTATATTTCCACGTTTGAATGCTGTAACGTGATTTCTTTTTCAAATAAATACTAAAGTGTGCAAAATAAGGGTGTTTTAATACAAGATCAGTAACTGTTGAGGATGTTTAAGAATAAGAATGTGTCTGTTGTCTGGTCTCTGCTGGATTTCAGGCATTCTGAGCATGTGATTTCAGATGTCACATAAGTCACACCTATTTAGTATCAAGTTGAGATGACACTTTATTACTTATTGTTCGAGACTTTTGCGGGTTCTGAATTAAGAATAAAGCCCCGTTCACACCAGGAGCGATAATTATAAAGATAACTATATTAGAGTCACTGTTGCCAACTCTCGCAAGACAAATAAGCAACCGCTGCTTCAAAAACAAGCCCAATTTTTTTGATGATTTATTATTATCAATATTATCAATTATTTATTATCAATAAATGAGCCTGCAACATATTAAACTGAAAACACTTTTTTATCTGAAAAGCAAAAACAAGCTATTTTACAAAAATCAGCAAAATGCAACAACAATGGGAATAAAACTCATCTCCAGTCACCTGTGTGCAGAATAGGATTGGAGAGATGGAAAAGGAGAAAAACACAAGAGCTTCAAAGGGGAGCTGTAACATAGCCACATAATTATAGCCTAATAAAATATAGGCTATTCGAACCATATTTGCATCTCAATAAATTAGAATGTCGTGGAAGAGTTCATTTCAGTAATTCAACTCAAATTGTGAAACTCGTGTATTAAATAAATTCAATGCACACAGACTGAAGTAGTTTAAGTCTTTGGTTCTTTTAATTGTGATGATCTATCTCAACAAATTAGAATATGGTGACATGCCAATCAGCTAATCAACTCAAAACACCTGCAAAGGTTTCCTGAGCCTTCAAAATGGTCTCTCAGTTTGGTTCACTAGGCTACACAATCATGGGGAAGACTGCTGATCTGACAGTTGTCCAGAAGACAATCATTGACACCCTTCACAAGGAGGGTAAGCCACAAACATTCATTGCCAAAGAAGCTGGCTGTTCACAGAGTGCTGTATCCAAGCATGTTAAATGAAAGTTGAGTGGAAGGAAAAAGTGTGGAAGAAAAAGATACACAACC
>NW_015505387.1:1032335-1066298 GCF_001515645.1 Sinocyclocheilus grahami | reverse complement strand
CCAAGTTGCTTGAAGTCCAGTGTTAAGTTTCCACAGTCTGTGATGATTTGGGGTGCAATGTCATCTGCTGGTGTTGGTCCATTGTGTTTTTTGAAAACCAACGTCACTGCACCCGTTTACCAAGAAATTTTGGAGCACTTCCTGCTTCCTTCTGCTGACCAGCTTTTTGAAGATGCTGATTTCATTTTCCAGCAGGATTTGGCACCTGCCCACACTGCCCACAGAGCAAAAACCACTTCCAAGTGCTCTGCTGACCATGATATTACTGTGCTTGATTGGCCAGCCAACATGCCTGACCTGAACCCCATATGGAATCTATGGGATATTTTCAAGAGAAAGAAGAGAAACAGTCGATCCAACAAATACAGATGAGCTGAATGCTCAATAGTGCTTTAGCAGTGCCACAAGGCTGATCGCTTCCATGCCACACCTCACTGATGCTGGAGTTTGTGCTAAAGGAGCCCCAACCAAGTATTGAGCACATAAATTAACAGGTTTGATCCTTCCTCGTTTCTATCGGTGCTCTCGCTGATTGCCCCTCACTTGTTATCTCTTTACCTTGATTCTCTCTGATACTTTACTCTGCTGCTCTCTCAGTTTCTTTGCCAGATTATTGTTGGTACCTGCCCGTTGAAAGCCTGTTAATCTCCATTCTCTCTCTGAGTCATGCTCATCCAAGTCCTGTCTAGTACAGTCGTGTCCGGTGCTCCTTACCTATTTTCTCCGGTGGCCCGTGTGAGCCGGTCCTGTCACTGAGAGCGGGGTCGAGTCTGCTGGCTGGGGACAGCACTTGCCTTACTTTGCCAATCCACTGCCAGTTCCGCTGTTGATGCACTTCAAGGATTCACAGACGTGCCTTTTTCTGAGTTCTCTCCCAGCACTGCACCCGCCAGTTTCGGCCAAAGCGGCAGACTGCCTAAATTGCCTTTTCTAAATAAACTTTCTGTTTGGACCTGCCTTTGCTCCTGAGTCCTCCTTAATCCTGTGACAGAATGTTTCACTTTTTGAAATGTTAAAAAAAGGAAATTTTTCACGATATTAAAATTTTTTGAGATGCACCTGTTTATATATTTACCTTTACATTTAATCATTTAGCAGACGCCTTTATCCAAAATGACTTACAAATGAGGACGATGGAAGCAATCAAAATCAACAAAAGAGCAATGATATGCAAGTGCTATGACAAGTCTCAGTTAGCTTAACGCAGTACACAAGTTTTTTTTTAAAATTATATAATAAATAAAAAGAAAACAGATAGAATAGAAAAAAGAACAGAGCAAGCTAGAGTTAGAGGCCTTTTTTGCTTTTTTGTTAATAAATAAAAAGAAAACAAATAGATAAAAGAGAGGCCTATTCTAAGAACAGAATTAGAATAGAGAGTGCTAGAGTTAGAGGGTCAAATAAAGATGGAAGAGATGTGTTTTTAGCCGATTCTTGAAGATAGCTAAGGACTGGGCAGGTCATTCCACCAAGAGGGAACAGTTCATTTAATTTAAAAGTCCATAAAAGGGATTTTGTGCTTCTTTGGGATGAACAATAAAGCAACGGTCACTTGCAGAACGCAAGCTTCTAGAGGCATATAACTCTGAAGTAATAAATTTAGGTAAAGGGGTGCAGAGCCAGTGGTGGTTTTGTAGGAAAACATTAATGCCTTGAATTTTATGCGAGCAGCTGTTGGTAGCCAGTGCAAATTGATGAACAGAGGTGTGACGTGTATATATATATATATATACAGTGGGGGAAAAAAGTATTTATCACATTGTAGGATTTTTAAATAATTTATTTGCAAATTATGGTGGAAAATAAGTATATTGTCAATAACAATTTCATCTCAATACTTTGTTATATACCCTTTGTTGGCAATGACAGAGGTCAAATGTTTTCTGTAAGTCTTCACAAGGTTTTCACATACTGTTGCTGGTATTTTGGCCCATTCCTCCATGCAGATCTCCTCTAGAGCAGTAATGTTTTGGGGCTGTCGCTGGGCAACATGGATTTTCAACTCCCTCCAAAGATTTTCTATGGGGTTGAGATCTGGAGACTGGCTAGGCCACTCCAGGGCCTTGAAATGCTTCTTACGAAGCCACTCCTTCGTTGCCCGGGTGGTGTGTTTGGGATCATTGTCATGCTGAAAGACCCAGCCATGTTTCATCTTCAATGCCCTTGCTGATGGAAGGAGGTTTTCACTCAAAATCTCACGATATATGGCCCCATTCATTCTTTCGTTTACACGGATCAGTCGTTCTGGTCCCTTTGCAGAAAAACAGCCCCAAAGCATGATGTTTCCACCCCCATGCTTCACAGTAGGTATGGTGTTCTTTGGATGCAACTCAGCATTCTTTCTCCTCCAAACACGACAAGTTGAGTTTTTACCAAATAGTTCTATTTTGGTTTCATCTGACCATATGACATTCTCCCAATCCTCTTCTGGATCATCCAAATGCTCTCTAGCAAACTTCAGATGGGCCTGGACATGTACTGGCTTAAGCAGGGGGACACGTCTGGCACTGCAGGATTTGAGTCCCTGGCGGTGCAGTGTGTTACTGATGGTAGCCTTTGTTACTTTGGTCCCAGCTCTCTGCAGGTCATTCACTAGGTCCCCCCGTGTGGTTGTGGGATTTTTGCTCACAGTTCTTGTGATCATTTTGCCCCCACGGGGTGAGATCTTGCGTGGAGCCCCAGATCGAGGGGGATTATCAGTGGTCTTGTATGTCTTCCATTTTCTAATAATTGCTCCCACAGTTGATTTCTTCACACTAAGCTGCTTACCTATTGCAGATTCAGTCTTCCCAGCCTGGTGGAGGTCTACAATTTTGGTCTTGGCCATGGTGGAGTTTGGAGTGTGACTGTTTGAGGTTGTGGACAGGTGTCTTTTATACTGATAACGAGTTCAAACAGATGCCATTAATACAGGTCACGAGTGGAGGACAGAGGAGCCTCTTAAAGAAGAAGTTACAGGTCTGTGAGAGCCAGAAATCTTGCTTGTTTGTAGGTGACCAAATACTTATTTTACCGAGGAATTTACCAATTAATTCTTTAAAAATCCTACAATGTGATTTTCAGGCCTCTCTCATCTTTTTAAGTGGGAGAACTTGCACAATTGGTGGCTGACTAAATACTTTTTTGCCCCACTGTATATGCATGTATGTATTAGGGCTGTGTTGTCAGTTTAACGCTTTAATTTAATTAATTAGTAATGGAAAAAATAACGCAATTAAAATATTTTAACGCGGTTAACGCATTGGCCCCGCCCCCAGACAAGTACGTCATACAGTTACATTTCATACAGTTGACTGTTGACAAATATGATGCAGGGCAACAACTCCATAAATGCAGTTGGTGCTCTAAAATTCAAGATATTGGTGCAAAACAAATTCCCCTGTATGAGTTTTTTTCATACTTTTTTTTCTCATATTTATATAATATGATTAGTGATATCACAGAGCAGCGAGAGCAGTAGGTTTTACACAAGTGCTGTTTCTGTCCTGGATATCAAGAAGAGTTTAAATGTGATTTTATACAACAGTTCAGTAAATAAGAAGCTGATTGTGGCGAGGGGGGCGTGGTTCAGCGAGTTCTGCATCGGGAGAGAGTGGCAGGAGACGAGCAGTGCGTAAGCTCCGGGACGCCTGCCACAGATGGCTGATGGCCGACACGAGCGACGTCGAGGAAATCATCGATCGAGTGGTACTGGAGCAGTTCGTGGCACGGCTGCTGAGGAAGACTGCCCAGTGGGTCCAGTGCCACCACCCGACGCCGCTGAACCAGGCCATCCAACTGGCGGAGGACCAGATGGTGGCGTGCCCCGGGGTCGGCGAACCCCTGCCATCTGTCTCTCTCTCTCTCTCTCGAGGGAATCTTCCACCACAAGCCCCACCCCGCTGGAGGGGTGGTCCAGGGACGGAACCCATAGCCACCTGAGGGCGCCGCCCAGAGGGGCAGGTCTGGCTGGCGGCAGCTCCCGTTCTGCCGCTCTCTCCACACCAATTCCTTGACCCACTTCCTGCCACTAGGGCGGCGGGGAGGCCTGGGCCGGCCTGCTGGCGTTGCGGGGACCCAGGTCATTTTATTGATCGGTGTCCAGGGATGGAGGTGGGGACGCTGATCTGGGTCCTGGACGCCCCGCAGGCTGCCCCCTGATCAAGCTGGCCTGTACCAGATACCTGTGAGTATTAGGGGGGGGTACATATCAGGCTTTGGTGGATTCGGGATGCAACCAAACCTCAATGCATCAAAGCCTGATTCAACCAGAGGCACTACCCCTTAATGTCGGTGGCTATTCAATTTCATGGAACAAAAGCATAGAGTAGAGGTGGCAGTTAGCCCGCACCTCAGGCATCCGCTAATTTTGGGGACAAATTGGCCAGGTATTAAGGCATTATTGGGGCATCTATGTGTGCGGGTGTCTCTTGGGAGGAAAGAGTGCGGCAGACGGGGGCGGTCGCGCAGGTAGGAGAAGCTGAGCCGGGACTGAGACAGGGGAACGGAGTGCTGTTGAGAGGGGAACCCTCACAAAGTGCGACGATTTTCCCCTGGAACAGTCCCTGGATGAATCGCTCAAAAATGCATTTGATCAGGTCCGTTCCATCGACGGACAGCTTCTCCAACCGGCTCGACCGCTCTCCTATCCGTATTTTGCTATTTTAAAAGACTGGTTGTATCGAGCGACCCAAGACACTCAGTCAAAACAAGATACAACCCAATTGTTAGTACCAAAAAGCCGTCGGGAAATGCTTTTCCAGGCATTGGCCGGACATTTGGGGCAAGCAGCAACACTGAATCGTCTAATGACCCGGTTTTTCTGGCCGGGCATTCACGAGAACGTGCGCAGGTGATGCACGCCTTGTCGTGAATGTCAGCTGGTAAACCCACTGGCCACCCCAAAAGCACCATTGTGCCCTCTCCCTCTTGTGCAGGTCTCCTTCGAACGAATTGGCATGGACCTCATCGGGCCATTAGAGCGATCTGCACGGGTCATCGCTTTGCTTTAGTCCTAGTGGATTATGCAATGCGATACCCAGAGGCAGTGGCCCTCCGCAGCATTTCCACGAAAAGTGTGGTGGAGGCCCCGTTTCATCTAATCTCCCGGGTGGGAATCCCGAAAGAGATTCTCACCGATCAAGGCACAGCGTTTATGTCACGGACTCTCCGCGAACTTTACGAACTCTTGGGCATTAAATCGATTCGCACCAGCGTTTATCACCCACAAACAGACGGTCTGGTCAAACTATTTAATCGCACATGATTCGGAAGTTCGTTCACGAAGACGCCAAAAATTGGGACAAATGGCTGGAACCCCTCTTGTTTGCCGTGCGCGAGGTCCCCCAAGCCTCCACGGGGTTTTCCCCCTTCGAGCTTCTCTACGGACATCAGCCCCGCGGGGTGTTGGACGTCCTACGAGAAACTTGGGAGGATGGACCTTCGGACAGTAAAAATGAAATTCAGTATGTACTGGACCTGAGAACAAAACTCCACACTTTGGGGCAGCTCTCTATGGAGAATTTGTTGCAGGCTCAGGGCAGACAAAACCGGTTATACAACAGGGGAGCCAGATTGCGCAAATTTACACCGGGAGAGAAAGTACTTGTATTACTCCCCCCTTCCAGTTCCAAATTACTCACCAAGTGGCAAGGACCCTTTGAGGTCACACGGCGCGTTGGAGATCTCAATTATGAGGTAGTGCGCTCAGACAGGGTCGGAGCACATCAGATTTACCATCTCAATCTCCTTAAAAAATGGAGCGAGGCAGAATCAGTGATGTTGGCGATGGCGGAGAGGAAGATCTCGGGCCAGAAGTGAGCACCAAAAGTCAATCTTTTGCTCTGGCCCCGGGAGGAGATCACCTCTCGCCCTCCCAACTCACTGATGTGGCCAAGGTGCAAGTCGAGTTTGCAGAGGTGTTCTCGCCCCTGCCTGGTCATACGGACCTCATCCAGCACCACATTGAGACCGAGCCCGGCGTGGTGGTGCGCAGCCGGCCGTATCGGCTGCCTGAACACAAAAAAAAGCTTGATCAGACTGAATTAAAGGCAATGCTAGATATGGGGGTAATAGAGGAATCCAACAGTGATTGGGCGAGCCCGATAGTTTTAGTGACTAAAACAGATGGCTCGGTCCGGTTCTGTGTGGATTATCGCAAGGTGAATGTTGTGTCGAAGTTCGACGCGTATCCAATGCCGCGGGTTGACGAATTGCTTGATCGGCTGGGTGCTGCTCGATTTTACTCGACACTGGATTTAACAAAGGGATATTGGCAAATCCCCTTATCTCCAATGTCCAAAGAAAAGATGGCCTTCACCACGCCGTTTGGATTACACCAATTTGTAACGCTTCCTTTCGGGTTGTTCGGGGCCCCGGCCACCTTTCAGCGACTCATGGACCGGATCCTCCGGCCGCATGCTGTGTATGCCGCGGCCTATTTGGATGACATTATCATCTATAGCAACGACTGGCAGTGGCATATGCAGCATCTGCGGGCGGTCCTGAGGTGGACGGAGCAGTGCCAGCAGGCTTTCACCCAGGTAAAGGCTGCTCTGTGTGGCGGGCCACTCCTTCACTCCCCTGACTTCTCTCTCCCCTTTTTATTGCAGACTGACGTGTCGGACAGGGGGCTAGGGGCGGTCCTGTCCCAGGAGATAGAGGGGGAGGAACGGCCGGTGCTGTACATCAGTCGGAAGCTCTCAAAGAGGGAGACGATGTACAGCACCATTGAAAAGGAATGTCTTGCGATCAGATGGGCCGTCCTCACCCTCCGCTATTATCTCTTGGGATGGGAGTTCACCCTCTGTTCGGACCACGCGCCCCTGCAGTGGCTCCACCGCATGAAGGATACCAACGCGCGGATTACCCAATGGTATCTAGCATTGCAACCTTTCAAATTCAAGGTTGTCCACAGGCCGGGGGTACAGATGGCAGTAGCTGACTTCCTCTCCAGGAATGGGGGGGGGGGCTGCAGGCCGGAGGGCTCCCCGGCCTGAGTCGGGCTGTGGGGGTATGTGACGAGGGGGGCGTGGTTCAGCGAGGTCTGCATCGGGAGAGAGAGGCAGGAGACGAGTGGGGCGTAAGTGGGTCAAGCACAAATGATAAACACCTGTGTCTCGTTTCAGTAATTGGTGTGGAGAGACTGGATAAAAGGGGCCACCTGGAACATGGAGGGGAGAGAGACTGACTGGGAACGCGAGCCACCCGGGGAGACGGGTCATAGAAGCACGAAAGCATATGTCAAGTTGTGTTATGAGTTACTGACAGCGAGATTGGAAGCGCTGAGTGAGCGCCGTTTTCTGTTGTGTGCACCGAAGAGACTCTAAATAAAGCTAGCTTCCCAGTAAGCCGACCCTGTCTTCTTCCTTCCACCCTGTTGAACCATATCACATTGATATTGGAGAGAACATATTACCTTTAAAGCCATAGCAGAAATGTTGTGCATCAACAAAGCAGTGTTTAGAATGAATCCGTGTTTTGAACCAATCGTGTGAATCAATGATTCAAAGACCCATTCATAAAGAGAGCCATTTACTTAATTCCTGCATGAATCAGCCGTTTGAATGAATCCAATGAGGACATTTACCGCCACCTGCTGGCAGATTTAGTTTCTCATTTAGAGTATAATTTCATTAAAAAAATAATACTAATGATAACAAAAACAAGCTATAGTTCACCCAAAAAAATTACAATTCTGTCATCATTTACTCACCCTCATGTTGTTTCAAACCTTTCTT
This sequence comes from Sinocyclocheilus grahami, assembly GCF_001515645.1. Taxonomy (NCBI): domain Eukaryota; kingdom Metazoa; phylum Chordata; class Actinopteri; order Cypriniformes; family Cyprinidae; genus Sinocyclocheilus; species Sinocyclocheilus grahami. Next base: position 1,058,580 of record NW_015505387.1, on the reverse strand, counting down.
TTGCGGAACATAAAAGAAGGTATTATACTGTTGGTAACTAAGCTGTTTTGGTTACTAGTGACTTTCATTGCATGAACAAAAAATACTGAGATGTTTCTCTAATTATCTTCTTTTATGTTCCATAGTTTATGTCAGGCCGTTGTAGCCTATATTTTTTATGTGTAAGAAATTTTATGTTGAATCAAATAAAATATTTCTTTCTAAAGCTACAAATTGTAATGTCTTCTTGATACTAATAAAAATACATCAAATCACAATTATAACCAGTAGACGACAGCAGAGAACCACTTATTGGCTTATTAGTCATTCATTTCTACTTGTTCTCTATATTTTGACATGATAAAATCACTATTATAAAATATTAAATCATCAAGAAATCTGATTTTTTTCAGAATTTTACTTTTTTTGTATGAAGTAAGAAAAGTCACAAAGTACTTTGAAAAACAAACTTTTCTTCAATTTGCTACTAAATCACACACTCACTGAAGTTGGTCAGTTCCATATACTAGAAGAATAATGGCACATTTAATAAGAGTGGAATATATACATTTTCTATATAAAAATTAGAATTTGCACCTGTTACTGTTGTTAATAAAAATAAATTTTGTATGCATCTTAACTCACGCTTAGTGCTTTATTGTCAAATGCAATACTGTCAAAACAAAAGAAAAATAAACAAGAAATGAACATGTAATATTATAAGTAACTGCCCTTATTAATTCAAAACAATAGTAATTTTATGATTAAATGAGCTATATTTTAATACTCCCGCACACCACTCCCAGCGCTACCAAATCTGCTCCTGATGCCACCATCCGTAGAACTTAATGGTGCTGGTGCCACTGCTCTCAAATGTTAGTCTGGAGCCCTGATGGGGGGTATTAAAAATAATTAAAAAACGATAATTAAATCATAAAATTATTATAGTTTTGCATTAATAAGTGTAGTTACCAGTAATATTACAAATTTATTTCTTGCTAATGCACATTTGACAGTAAAGCACTGAGCTTGAGTTGGGAAGCACAACATTTACTTTTATTAACAACAGTAACGTGCAAAATGTAAGTTTTATATAGAAAATGACCATATTCTACTCTTATTAAATGCTCCATTATTCTTCTGTAGTATCATATAGTATACAGAACTGACCAACAACTTCAGTGATTATAAAAGGTTCCTTTATTCATTCTGCAGCAAATTCAAGTGCTTCTCACTGGATCTCACACACTGTGCAGTAACAGTGTCGCGAAATCAACACTGCTTCCTGAGTAAACCTGTTCTGAGTTAGTTAAACCAAACATTTTCATCACTCACCTTCATGTTGTTCCAAACCTGTAAGACTTTTGTTCATCTTTGAAACATAAATGTAGATCTTTTTAATGAAATCTGAGAAATTTCTGCCCCTCCATTTCACAGTTTATGCAACCACTACTTTCAAGCCTCAGAAAGGTAGTAAAGTTGCTGTTTTTTGCGTACGCAAGGCATCTGTTAAAAATATCTTCATTTGTGTTCTGCACAAAAGGGTCTTATGGGTTTGGAGCGACATGAGGGTAAGTAATCAATGACCGAATTTACATTTTTGGGTGAAATATGTTCTAATGTGGTTATAATTAGTCCGTGTTCTGTTTTATAAACATTTTCAATATTTTAAAGATATAAATGATGAAAAATGATGTTTATACAGAAAAGATGGATTCATTTGATGAAAAGTTACAGTAAAGAATTCTAAGAATACTGAAAAATATCATGGTTTCCACAAAAATATTGGGCAGCACAACTGAAATGTTTCTTGAGCAGCATATTATACTGATTTCTGAAGATCATGTGACACTGAAGACTGGAGTAATGCTGCTGAAAATACAGTTCACATGAATAAATTACATTTTGCAATGCATTCACATAAAAAATAATTCTTTTTGTAGTTATATTTCACAAGATTACAGTTTTTATGGCTTTTTTTACGTGAAAGATGTATTTAATGCGTCAATAAATGTTTTGGTACTCTTGTGAATCGTCTTATTTTGACAGTAACTAGGCCTGAACATACGTCTTTTCACCTTTCAGCCAAATTGTATCGTTGTTCAGACGTCTGGCATTCACGGCTCTTCAACGAGGAGGGACTTCTTCAGTGCTGTCACATGAACAGATATAATAAAACATTTACAGAAACGTGAGGGGTGTACTCTAGAGAACGCTAGTGTTAGAGGGTCATGTGGTTTTTCTTCAAAACGATCAATAAAAAGAAAGCAAGTAGATAGAATAGGAATAGAACAGCGAGTGCTCGGATTGAGAGGCTGAGCTTTCCACCAGTTACTGTAAAGTCAGTGAAAGCGATTTTGTGGCTCTTTGGGATGGCACAATAATGCGCCTTTCCCATGAACAAACACACTCCTCTACATCTTGCGTGAACTTGCAGCACATGTGCATCTGTGTGCACAGAGGTGACTGGGAGCGATGTGTTCCGCGCGCGGCTGCTCTGGTCTGCCCTGCTGCGGTTAACAGAAGCACTGACGTGTTCACAGAGCAGCAGCAGCGCGAGAGTGACACAGCGGCACAACCGGGTAAGAGAAACACCATTCCTCTCGTCTTACTCCAGTTCTGAAGCTCTCACAGCCACCTCGACTCCTCGAGCATGCCAGCTGCCCGTCTACTTCTGTCGTCCTCCGGTGGCATAGCGACTGTAACGGGACATGTTTGTAAGCTGCAGTTAGTGTACCCCTCACACGCCTCCGTTCGGGTTTCCCCGGAAGTGAGTTGTCCACTTTTCCGCGCGTCTGCTGGTCTTTGTAGTTTGTTCTCGATGTCTCCCAGGCTTGGTTTCGGTTGCACATTCACGTTTAAAAACTACAACCCGTGTGTTTCCGTTTGAGGCAAATTGTTTCGTGGGGTAGGATGGGAAGTGTAGTTTACATGTAGTCGCCCGTATTCTGTATCAACTGAGAATAGCTGATTTATAAACTACAGTAACCAGCATGCTTTGCGCCTAAAGGACTCACTCAGCTGCGGCTAACCACCTATGCTAAATAGCAAATTAGCTTACGAGGTCTGACTATTAGCCTTCTAGTTACGTTATTAGTGAGTTAATGAAATAAACGTTGAGGTAAGTGTCCAACTAACGAGAACAGACTGAGAATAGCGCTGTACCGGAACTAAAGCTACTGTTGCATGCACTGTCCAGTTCGGTGTAAATGTCAGGAAATAGACGCGCATCTCAACCGCTAATCGCAGGTTCTGCCCTAAAATCAGCACTATAGTTTTTTGACATGTACATAATGTATGTTGGTATTCACCAAATCGATGCGTTAGGTTACGTAGAAGTGAGTGAAAGCTTTGAGGCTTTTGCAGAGACACCAAACCGGTTCTTCTTTCACTTTAAGTGCCGTTTTGCTGAAGGTAGTCTTCATTTAGGATGATTATTAATGTGACGGATCCGCAAGAGGGTTCAGATCATTTAGTCAACACACGTGTTTGGATTTTAAACTCGAAATGTCATGTAACAGCCTCCATAACCCGCCTGTGAAGTGCCAGGACAGAGCAACCCAGCTGACCCAAAGAAAACTAATCCTGAAGGATTGTGCTCTGGACTTCTCTTCAGACGATCCTACAGACATTCAACTTCAGTTTCAAGAGCACGCAGAATGTCGCTGCAATTTAATTTCGAAGCATTTCCTAAAATAATTGTTTTCAGAAATGATTTGATTTTGTTTAACCATCCAAAAGAGACCTAGTAAACCATACACAGCACTCCCAACAGGGCAGTGAAGAGGGACACCAAAAGAACACAATATCCTGAACAACTTTTCCAGTTAGCTCTTTTTATTATATTCACAATTGTGGGGTTTTGTATGACCCCCGTAGGGGTGCATGGGAAGCGTACGCAGGATTCTGAAGGATTTACATTTTCCTTTAGGATTCAAGGGTTGCTTTAAAACACTGCCTTAATTACACTTGTTCATTAGGAACGTTGAGGAAGTACAGATGACACGTTAAATCAGAGCTTTGTTTTCACATCACATTTTTTAGGTTTAAAAATGCTTTAAATCGAGGCTCCGCCACGGTTTGAGCATAAAACACCTTTTAGAAACCTAAGAACAGTTATATTATACAGAAAAACATGCGTACGTAGACGACAGCGGGATGCGATTGTGTAATTCTGCTCCTGGATGGCAGAATGATTTGCATGGCGTTTTGAATGGAGATTTGTGCAGATAGTGAGCTCAGTGATCAGATTTATATTGTGTTATATGGGGGTAGATGGGGTAGCAGTGTTTTGCATTGTGATTTAACTGTAAATATAAAAACCGCATGTAAAAGACATTTCCATTTTGGCTGTACACTCAGTGCGTTCCTCTGAATTCACAGACAGAATGCCAGAAGGAGACAGTGCCGGTGAATCCATCCATGGGAGACCATCAGCGATCGGAAACTTCTTTAAGCGGCTCGGGCAGGTCAGGCTCTTCGAGTGATTTTAAGATTGCAAGTCAGTGCTTTGGATAATCAGACCTACATTTTCTCTTTGAAATGCAGGTTTATCAGTCATGGTTGGACAAGTCAACACCGTTCTCAGCAGTCCGATGGGCAGTCACTGTTATTCTAACGGCCATATATATGCTCAGAGTATATATACTACAGGTAAAAACCACCATGCTTTACAAATAACGTTGCTTCTGTTGAGGAACATTCACAAAATGCATCTGCTTTGACATTATGGGTACACTTCTATCATGCTGTTGTTGTTCTTGTTTTGTAACTTGTGGATTTTTTACTACAAAGTGTGAGTCAAATGTAATGAAACACTTCTGTCTTTTATTAGGGGTGGTACATAGTCACATATGCTCTTGGGATCTACCACCTAAACCTCTTCATTGCTTTCCTCTCACCAAAAGTGGATCCCTCGTTGCTTGATGATCCAGGTAGGACCGGGATTTAAACAAATCTTACCGTCCTCACTGATATTTGCATTGTGGAGGGGATTTAGGGGATTCCCCCCCCCCCCTTCCACTAATCAGTGTCTCTTCATCAGATGAGGGTCCAGAACTACCCACAAAACAGAATGAAGAGTTCCGGCCGTTCATCAGGAGGTTGCCCGAATTCAAATTCTGGTAAGTTGTCACATTATGGAGTTTAAATGAATAGTTCTGTCATAATTTACTCACCCCCGTGTTGTTCCAAACCTGTATGAGTTAGTTTCGTTCTGCTGCTGAGCACAAACAGCTGCTGGTAGCCATTGACGTCCTTAGTATTTTTCTTCAGTGGCTACTAGCAACAGTTTCGTTACCAACGTTATTCAAAACATCTTGGTGTTTTACAGAAGAAAGAAATTCGTACAGGTGGGGAAAAACACGAGGGTAAGTAAGTGATGACGAAATGTTTGTACATGATGAGTCGAGAATAATGAGTGGATCAGTTTGATCCAGTGACAAGCAGAAATGATAAATGCTGTGATTTTTACTCCTGGACGGAACCACAGCATACAGTCATAAAAGTGAATAATAAAAATTAGAATTTGGCAAAATTTGGATGAATACATTAAAAGTAGGGCTGATGTCTTTGTGTTGAATGAGTTTTACAATAAACTGTGACTGAAATCTATTACTATTGTACACTTCAAAGTAACAATAACAATAATAAAAATACATTTCATTAAAACATTTTTTTTTAAAGGAATATCACACTATCACAATTTTTCATTTATTTAAGCCGCTTTTTTTTTTTTTGCCAAAGACTAAAAAGAATTGTTCAAATTTAATTTGAATATATTTTAAAAGATGAATTGTTGTATAATAATTTTGTATTCATAAATCGCATCATAATTCATCATGAAACACATAATTTATGAAAAATAAGACGGGGCACTATTATTGTTAAAATTGTAATTATGAAATTCAAGTTATGAAATTGTTAAAGTTGTTTTAATTCAATTGATTAGACATCTTTCTTAGTATAAAAATTGAACTCAGCCATTAAAACTGAATCCAGAAAAAAATTCAATGGAAAACACATTATGTAGGAAGAAATAAAATGTATTTCATTGGGCCATAGTGGTTGACCGATATAAGTTATTTAAAGAGCAGGGTGGCGATATACAGCTGATCTGTGATCTAACATTTTATTAAAAGATATTAACACATGTACAGTATTGCCACAGTAAATTTAATATTTATTTGACACAATTGTTACTTTCAAAAAAGTTATTTGTCCTGAAAACGTTTCATTTTCATTTGGCATTTGCGTTGTTTTGCATCGGTAACAAGCCTCCATGCTTTCATGATTGTGATTGCAAAACTTTCAAGTAGATATTCTCTTAATTTGTGTGAGTGCAATAATTGATAATGAAAAAAAAAAAAACTAACCGTGATTAAGCGTTTACCCATTATAATGCTGCCCTAGCCTCAGTTCAGTCAAAATAAAAGGAGGACTTCTCAGCAAATTCAATGGTAATGCCAAATATCGATCATCCTTTGTAAATGGCTTTCTGTCATGACAACTCTGGGAGGGATTGGCATGGTAATGTACATGACAATGTTAATGTATTTGGTCTTGTGGCAGAGCAAGAGCTACTGCCAGTACATCCACAACATGCTGCTGTGAGCATGTAAGGAATACTGCTGCTGCACATATAACATCCATGGAATAACCCCCATATAGTATACATGAATCACCTCGTAGCAGATCTATACAGGTGGAGCTGGGTAAGGTGGAGGGTTTCTGAGCCAATCAGCTCTGCCATGTGATAATGATGACATTAGGTCAGATTGAGTTAGACCTATCGGACTGCGCCATCTAGAGTTTCATGCCAGAACTCTGGATTTATTAGATTGTGTTTTCAAAGACTCCTGGATTTCTTTAGTTATTTTCTCTGTTTCTTTGATGTTCACATTACATAAATGTATTGTATATTCCTTCCGAGTGTGTTGATTTCTGTGCGCCTTGTTTTTGGTTGATGTTTCAGGCATTCAGCGACGAAAGGCATCATCATCGCTATGATTTGCACATTCTTCGAAGCCTTCAACGTGCCAGTGTTCTGGCCCATCCTCGTAATGTATTTCATCATGCTGTTCTGCATCACCATGAAACGGCAGATCAAGGTTCGGCAGTGGAAGCTTTTCTTTCCCAGCTATTTTATTTCACAAAGCTGAGTTATCTAAAAATAGAGTTTCATTTGCACTGAAACTGAAGTTCTTTGACACTGTTTGTGTTTCCTCTGCAGCACATGATCAAGTATAGATACCTGCCCTTCACACACGGGAAGAGGACTTACAGAGGCAAGGAAGACACAGCGAAAACCTTTGCTAGTTAAAATTCCCCTTCCTGAAATTAAAGTTATTGATGAAGAATGGTGCGTAAAGGGGGTTGAGGTTTTTTTTCTTTATTTTTTTCCCCTCTCTTTTGCTTTCTTTCTTTTTCTGAGTAAGGAAAAGCCAAGCCTGTTGAAACTTGAGCGACATGGATACTGTAATGCTGCCTTTAAGCGTTTGGGCCTTTGAGAAATGCTGTTGAGAGCTTCTACACTGGCAAATTTTAATATATTTGGACAGCTAAGAGATTTGACTCATTATTTTCTCAGTGGTCCCCCCCCATTCTTCTTCAAACCTAGAGGATTTGATAGACTGTCTTCTCCAGTAGAGATTTTAAAATGGTAGTTCACTTGGAAATGCTCATTTTTCAATCATTTACCCACCTTCGTGTCATTTTCAATCAATATGGCTTTTTTCAGTGGAAAACAAAAGATGATGATATTTAGCAGAATGCACGTGCTGCTCTTTTCCATAGCTTTAATGTTATGGAAAATAGCAGCATGAATATAATCTTATTTTGCGTTTCACTAGTGGAAAAATCTTATTGGTTTGGAATTAAATGAGGGTGAGAAGTGGACTGCTACATGATTATTTATGAACATGGGAATATAATCTAAAATAGTGGGAAGAGTGTATAATTAATATTGATGGGGAAAAAAGCCACATTTCATCATTTTATGACCCCCGTGATGAGCGAGAGCGTTTAATATTCATACCGTGGTACGTTTGGTGTCCTCCATAGTTAATCTCATTAGATTCAGTATTCAGATGAACGTTTCCGTGAGAGGGGAGACGTTATCGATCATAGGTTCCATCTTGCCACATGTTAATATTTGCCTTTTATGAACATTTGTAATTCTCTTAATGTGCTGTAGCATTGTATTTCATTTTTGTACATAATTGCCCACCTTAATCACATCCATTCTTGCTGTTTGTAAGTTATTCTTCAGTAGTTTAAAACCCCTTCACCTTGTACATCAGGTTTTTTAAAGCAAGCGTGCATTCCATTAAAATAGTATGATTCAAAAATATTGGCTGTATGTGTTTATCGTTTAAGCATTCCCAGTAAAAACTTTCTCTCTTTTTTTCTTTTACAGAGGAAACATAAAGTTGAGTGCTTTAACTATTACAAATGGATGGAGAGGGTTGAAGTTTTTTTGTTTTTGTGCTGGGCCATAACTACTAGTATAGAATTTTTTTTTTGTTTTTTTTAAAAAGGCAAATGGAAAGAACTTCAATAATCATTGGAGATGAGATACATTTTCCTATTAAAGTGCTTTTTTTTTTTTTTTTTTTTTTTTGGAGGGGGAGATATATTAAAATGTATATATATATTTTTAAATGGTTAGCATGTTTGAGATTTTGTTTTTGTTTTGGACAATGGCATTTTTACTGTATTAAATCAATCTTCATTCAAACAAAATAATAGATTTGTTAATTCCTGATTAAAGACATTGCATGTTTTAGGTTTTCTTGTGCTGCTGGTTAAGAGGACACATGATGATTTTAATAACCAAGTGTACATTTTTCACTCCAGATGCTATTAAAAGGCTGTGTCCCTTCACTGCTCATTACTTTTTTTATTGTTTAATTGTAATTACATTTAATTAATGAATGAATTGAGTTGTATCGGTAATTAACGATGTCCTTGTTAAACAGTAAATAATGCATAATTACATGTAGCCAGCCCTAAACCAAACCCTAACCCTATAATAAATACATAATACATATATATATATATACTGTAATGAGACCTTCAGAAATACAATGTGACCATGATTCTACAGAAAACTATGTCTGGGTTAGTCAGAAATGAAGATAAGGTCACATGTAATGGTGCATACACATATTCATTTGTAATGCACAGAGAAGAACTATAAGCTTTTGTAGTGCTGAGATAAACACCATCTTACAACACTTTACATTACTCATACACTACAGAAGCTCAGAAAAGACACTTCCACTTAAAAAGACAAGAATGTCAGTGCATTAGATAGCAAAACATCAGGGTGTTTGTGTTTAATTCAATTGGTACATTCTTGTTTCTTTGTAATTGTTTGTGAAATCAATTTCTGAGAGAAAACTCTCTCCACACCAATTTCTTAGCGCACTTCCAGACTCAGTTGTGTGGTATTGTAGAGAAGGACATTTTCCTGTAGGGTGCGGCAGTGCCACGGCCGTCGTGTCGTTCTGGCTAAATGCATCGAAATAATACTTTCATTCCAGTATACGAGTTTCTCATACGTTTAACGTCAACTATGCCATTATATTTCAAGTGTGATGTGTTAAAATTGTATTTGGTGTAATAACACTAATTTAGCGGCTGTTATCGGAAGCGTCCCCGCTGACGTCACCGCGTCCCGTGGCACTTCAGCTACCGGAGCGTCTCGACCGAGTCCGTGCTAACGCGCGCTTCAGCGTTACTCCGCTTCTCAGCCGGCGCACGGCTGCTCTCCTAACTTAACCCCGTCGGCCGGCAATGAGCGAACGCTATCACTCACTTTTCTCCGGGAGAACCCCGGCTGTTTCCCTGCACATCCGCTGCACTTCCGGGTTCCGAGCAAGCGTCTTTCCCCGAGGGTCAGCTGTGATGACTGAGCGAGCGAGCGACTGCTGAAGGCTGTGCTCCCGGTACTCGCAGTGCACGGTTAAAGACAGCGTGGCAGGAGGCCTCCCGGATAAAGCTGCTTCCCTGCTGCCTCTCATCTCTTCTGAAAAGCTGCTGTTTGGCGCATGAAGATGTGCCAATGGTGACTCGTCCTGCCGCTCAGCTGTAGCACGAGTTGTTTGGGGTCTGCAACACTTGGTGGATATTGTGATGAAGGTGCGCTGAGCTCGGAGTCTCCATCCGGACTGTATGATATTGAGAGATAGTCGCGCGTTCTGTGTTTTGCGCATCCCACCGGCTGGAGAGCGACGCGCGCGCGAGAGCCTGGCGGCTTTTCGTGGTTTAATGAGTGTTAAAGTGCTGCCGGTTGCACAATGAAGAAGTTCTTCGATGCCCGTCGGGAGATGGTGAGCTCTGGACCCGCGTCTGGAGCCGCTGCGGGGGGCGGCGCGGGGTCCGGCGCGTTTATCGGACGCGTTTTCTCCATCGGACGATATCAGGTGACCGCGGAGGAGACTGTGGCGGAGGGTAAGCGACTTTATGCGCTCAAACAGCTAATGAAATGTTTGTGCCGGGGATGCTTTTATGGTCTATGACTGAGAAAATAAATAAATAATGATGCCTTGTTGACTCTGAGCCTCTGGCGGCGCTCTGACTGCATGGAGTGGGCTGTGCTGCCTCAGCAGAGGAGGGTTACTTTACATTTTTAAAGGGGTCATATGATGCGATTTAAAGTTGTCCTTTCTCTTTGGAGTGTTACAAGCTCTTGGTGCATAAAGAAGATCTGTAAAGTTGCAAACACTAAAGTCTAAAATCCAAAGAGATATTCTTTATAAAAGTTAAGAGTCAGCCACGCCTACCTAAAACAACTAATTCTAACACGCCCCCACATATCTACATCACTATGTGGGAAGATTTGCATAACGCCGCCCAAATGTTCACGCAAAGAAAGAAGGTGTAACTTATTCTCGCTGTAGTATTGTTGCTGCTGCCGCCGCCATGTCGTGAAGCTGCTGTGCTTCGTTGTGAAAGCGAAACTACTTTGTTTGGTCTTCTAAAAGAGGACGATATCTGCTTCGTCATGCCTAGAGCTGATCCATGCTGGTCGCTGAGGGAATACATCAACTTTCTGGACGAAGCGGAGTCCAGCCCGCCTCAGCTCACTCTATCCCGGCCTCAGCACACGCTGAGCCGGGGCTTCCCCTCACGCTAGGCCGCTGTGTTTTTCGTTGCCACTGATGATTCAAACGCGAGTTTTGGGCAGTGTAGAGTAGGGCTTGTTGTTTGTAATTTCTGATCACAAATGCAGACAGAGTTTTATGTTTACGCGGCGCGATGCAACGCGTAAAAAGACAGTATAAGTCATTATAATCCATAATTATGTCCCCACTGGATGCAGCGAATGCCTCGTTTATAATAGGTTTTAATGTTTTTGTCTCGCCGCTCCGGCCGGACAGGGTATCACAGTATGTCAGGGGTGTAAAATTTCCATCACACGCTTGAGGTATTCGGTCAATCACAACTGCAACGAATGCCTCGTTTGTAATGGGTTTTAATGTTTTTGTCTCGCCACTCCGGCCGGACAGGGTATCACAGTATGTCAGGGGTGTAAAATTTCCGTCACACGCTTGAGGTATTCGGTCAATCACAACGCACTGGATAGCTGGCCAATCACAGCACACCTCGCTTTTCAGAACGATGAGCTTTGTAAAAATCGTTGCGTTTCAGAAAGGCGGGGCATAGAGGAGAAACAATAATCTGAAGGAAATAATGCATTATTTATCGGCTTTAAGATATCGGCCAAATTTTCTTATCAGGCCAATACCGATAACAGAAAAAATGAGCATTTATCGGCCGATACCGATATGGTGGCCGATATATCGTGCATCCCTAATTGATTCTTTTGTTTTATAAGCCATATTTATGTCTTTTGATCATTAAAGCAAGAGATCACAAAATATACAAGTTCCGTAATAACGTTCATCATTTACTCACTTTAATGTTGTTCCAAACCCAATTTCTGCCATAGAACTTAAAAAAATATTAGGCCCAGACTCCCTTTTCACTTATTATTATTATTATTATTATTAGTGCTGTCAAATGATTAATCACATTCAAAATAAAAGTTTTTGTTTACATAGTATGTGCTGTGTATATTTATTATGTATATATAAATACACACATGCATGTATATATTTAAGAAAAATAAGTTATGTTTATATTTTAAATATATTTATATAAAATATACATTATATGAATATAAATATATAGATGTAAATACATATTACGTACACGTATATACATAATACATATTTTCGAAGTATATACTGTATGTGTGTGTATTTATATACATACATATACACAGTACACACACCTATATTATGTAAACAAAAACTTTTATTTTGAATGCGATTTTAATCGCGATTAATCGTTTGACAGCACTCTCGACTGACGTTATGAAGTGAGTTTGGAGTAAAAATATGTTATTAAATGTGGTATTTTCACATGCGTTCAGATGGAGCAGCATTTACCTCACAGAGCCGTAGTTCACTGAGAAGCTACGCAAACAGCTGTCATTATCGTGAACGATTTCTACGATTTCAGAATCGCGCAATAAAATCTTCTTTGATTGTGTTTTTGCGTAACTTGTCAGTGAACTACGGCTCTGTGTAGTAAATGCTGCTCCATCTGAAAGCACGTGATGAAGATTTCCTGCTGATTACAGAACCGGCTTTACTGACAAAATGCGCTTGACAATCGCATTCGATTAATCGTTTTATTAATATTAATATTCAGCCATAATTTTTATGCTTTTGTAGTAAATGAGCATTGTAAGCATTCTGCATGATACTTAATTCCATATTCTACAGAATAAAGTAGAATGACATAAATGTGAGCATATGCCAACAGTAATTCCTTTAAAAATGTGTCTTTCCCAGAGTTTCTGTAACTTGCGTGCAGCCCATTGTGGTTCTGGAGCTGAGCATGTGGAAAGGTCTGAATGCACAGGATGCATTACATGAGTCATCAGCTTTAGGTCTCTTAAGCAGATTTGGAGTCATTCCCCTCACTGATGCACTGAGATGTCAGCAGAGAAGTCCTAATAGAGTCTTAATCAGGGTATCGGGAACTCAAAACTAGTTATGGCGTGAGAGGAATTTTAAGCTACATCTTAGCGTTACGGCTCACAATGCAAAGACAGAGAATGTTATCAGAGCTGAGAGAGTAAAGCGGCTGGCATATGTGCATGTCATGACCTCCGTGCAGAGAGTTCTGAATGCATTGTTATTATTGCCTGTAAGCACATTTGGAGTCACTGCGTCTCGCAGGAGACCCGAAGCATCCTGCCTTTTTTTAATGTTATAGGGAAAGTCTACAACTGAGTATGATTTTTGTATTTTATATGTATGTATGACATGATATTTTTATGTTTTGCATAGAATATGTTTCTGTTGCAAACATAGCTGTTGACTGTGGAGAGCAATGCATTGTGATTTCCTCAGATACTTGCACTTTATGACCATGTTGACTTGATCTACATCTCATGAAATTTGAACTGGTATTTTGTACAGCTCGACAAAACTGGGCTTTCAAAATCTGCTTTTGATTTTCTTTCATTCTACTGCCATTTCAGTCAAACATATTTTGAATACATTTCAAGCTTTTTATGGACATTTAGAGACATCTTTTAAAGAGATAGTTCACCCAAATATGAGATTTCTGTCATTTACTCACCCTCAAACCCATAAGACTTTTATTTATATTCAGAACACAAATGAAGATGTTTTTTAATATTCTCTCATCATTTTTGACCAGTGAGATGTAGGGCTGTCAAAATGACTGAAAAACTAAAGTCGAATTTTCTTCTTAAATATTATCAAAATTTGAATTATATTCGAATTTAAAAGGCATAATTTCAGTTAGGGGGGAAAAAAGCTTTTGGCTTCTCTCCTGAGGCCACAAGAGGGCGCATCGAACAAAATATTATGCACGTTTCTTCAAAGCGTATTAAAATAACAGGACTATCTTTGAAAAAAGTGCATAATGTTTCAAATAATGTTTATAAACCATATATAATTAATAAAGCTGCTTAAACAATTAGAAAAAAAACAGCACCATGCATGTATGTATAGTTTAATACAAAGGACCGAAAACCAATCAAAACGTAGGCTACTTTCTTCATTTAAAAACATGAGATACAGTGGGATACAGTGCATTAATTTTACATGGCTTTCTAAACAGAGTGGAACGCTGATAGATGTCCTTCTAGAAAATGTGATAAATATGCATTTTGTGTGAATGGCTTGGTTTCAGTTTTGACGCAACAACATCTTCTCCGCACTGATGCTCTCGTTTTCCGCAATATATGAATGAACAATGTAGCAGCGCCGCATCTAGTGGGTTCAACTGGATAGGCTAACAAACGCAATCAATGAGACACACATCGTCATCGCATCTCGTGCGCCACTGATAGGCTGCCTGACGGCTTACGCAGACCTTAAATTCGAATGCTACGGTTTTGCATTCTAATGTGTTTTTTATATATTTTTTTATTTTGACAGCTCTAGTGAGATTTGTTCTCATCAAGCAAGCACGGTTGAGCTTCTGTTTACCATATTTGTTGAGTGTTTTTGTTGATTGATGTTTATATGTGAATAAAAGCTTAAATAAATCTGTTCATCATATAAAGAAATCATTTTTCTTAATACTTTAATTAAACTGCTTAATTCGTATGGGTTATTTTACAATGTTTTTTCGTATAGTGTGAACATTTTGGTTGAGTTATTTGTTGAGTGTTTTTGTTGATTGATGTTTATATGTGAATAAAAGCTTAAATAAATCTGTTCATCATATAAAGAAATCATTTTTCTTAATACTTTAATTAAACCGCTTAATTCGTATGGGTTATTTTACAATGTTTTTTCGTATAGTGTGAACATTTTGGTTGAGTGTTTTTACGGGCAAAAATAATGATAAAATTATCAGATATGACTTCACTAGGCAAGGTTAATTCAGTAAAATGTCATGTGGTGAGTTCTCAACTTTTAACGATAATTGTTTAAAAAAGTAGTACCTTTTACCTTGAAAATATATATTTAAATATATAACTCAATATTAAAAAATATATTTAATAATAATTAAGATAACTCGCATGTATTCAAGATGTAAGAATAACATTTGATTACTTTTAACTGGATGGCAACACCACATGACATTTTTACTAATTCAATTGAATTTTTTATTTTGAAAACCGTATGAAGTCAAAGTGAGTACAAAATAATGTCTCTTGGAACTTAACCTAGATTTATATATGTATATTTTTTTTTGTGGCCAAATTTAGTTTCTAACAAACATTTAATAGATGAAAGGCAGAAAATGCATTGTATTTCAGTCCCTCACATTTGTTCCAGAGGAGTTTAGGAAGCCTAACAAAACAGCTGAACTGTGAATGATTTCAGCTGGCTCTTCTGAAGAACAGCACCCAACCCTGTGCTCATGGCAGTGGGCCACCCTAGTACTCTAGAGGCTTTGACCTTGAAGCACAGTTCACTGGATGTTTGACTTCAGCCTAGTCATTCAGATGAGTTTATGAGGCCTTCGAGCTTTATCTCAACGCTGTTAAACCATTACATCACTGACTCAGTAACACAACAGCTGAACTGTGAATGATTTCAGCTGGCTCTTCCGAAGAACAGCACCCAACCCTGTGCTCATGGCAGTGGGCCACCCTAGTACAGTGGCCGGTTATGTTGTCTAAGCCAGATTTTGTCAAGGTCTAGAGGCTTTGACCTTGAAGCACAGTTCACTGGATATTTGACTTCAGCCTAGTCATTCAGATGAGTTTATGAGGCCTTTGAGCTTTATCTCAACGCTGTTAAACCATTACATCACTGACTCAGTCAGGCTGTCACCTTTCACTCGCTAAAAGACTGAAAGGAACATTTTTGAGGTTCCAACGAACTAACACACACCCACACCCACACACACATGCATGCACGCACTGTAGACTTCATGCAAATGCAGACACAAATGTTTGGCCAAACTCAAACTTCTTATTCAAGTAACTATTTATGAACAGGTCAACAGTCAAACTAACTGCTAACTTCCAAGATTCTCAAGGTATTCTTCTGGATAGATGAGAAAACACAATTATTTTTGAGTTGGCACTTTAGTATGAATTCATACTATGTTGTTGAATATGTAAGATTTATATATATATATATATATATATATATACAGTATAAACTGGAATTTATGACTTTGAAAACTAGTGATATTTGATACCATTTTTAATACCATGAGGAAAAATGCCATAATATTAAAAGCATAACATTTCAGATTTCTATTGAAGATAAATATAACTACGCTAGAACATGACAAGGACGTATATTTTTTACATTAAGGTAAAACACTAGAGAGAAACATTTTGCATATGTTGCAATTTATTGGCATGAATCTGCTGTCGAAAAGAAGAGAGAGCAAAAAAGCGCAACTGGCATCGGAATATCAATACTTCAGAAAAAGTATTGATACACTGAGTATTTAAACTTTCAGATATTTCAGTATTGATATCTGACAACACTACTATGGATGCACTGATACACATTTCGGTGGCGATACCGATATCTTCCGATATCTTTCACATCCGGCCCATGAGAGAAAAAAGTTTGGCCCGCGCTAATTTCAAATAATGTGCCATGAAAATTCAAACGCAGCATCAGAAAGCTACATAACTTACTTCTTGTCTACACCGGACGCGAGCGGCGTGGCGTGACGCAATAAAATACAAGAACTCGTTATAATCAGTGATGCTGTCTTGCGGCGTGACACGACAAATCCCAGACAGTAAACTGCTGACTCGTTCTATTTATAACGTACTGACACAACGTTCAAATGATTCGCAATGCTTTGTCGCATCCAGTGTAGATACGGTGTGACAACAAAAAATAGATAAATACACGGAAAATAGATGATTCAAATGTGAATGGACTGAACAGTTTTGAGTGAGGGATATCTTTATGTAATACACGTGTTGGTTCGCAGTGAGTTCACAGTTTTAACGTACAAGTTTGCTTTAATTTATTTTCAAAATCTGATGTAAAATATCTATTGTTGCTTTCACTATGGCTATAAAGATAACGCAAAATAATATTCAAACTCACATTAGACACTTTTAACATTGAATAAAGCACATAATAATTACCTGAGATTATCACTGTCATATTTTGTATGTTGTTCCTGCCGCGACGTCGCAGAAAATAAAAACAGTTCCTGAAATAGAATCCCGTGTCGCTTATTGTCACATGTCGCTGTCGCGGTGGTTAGGACAAAAACTACATGGAAAAGATACTTTTTATCGCGTCGCGTCTGGTTGTGGGACACACGGTGTTACAGTTTGACCCCCCAAAATCTAAGCATACAAATATTAATACTGACAAATCTAATAATTGAATCTGCAATTAGGGAAAGTGGAGAGAAGAGATCCAGTCTGGGAATGAGCTAGAACAGTTGATTTGCATGGCGGACACGGAGATCCAGATTTTTTGTTTGTTCATTTGTTTTTAATATTCAACAGGCAAAGTGCTTCTGTAGCTATCTAATGCAAAAATGTTCATAATTGTTTGAATAAAACAGACTACTGGGGGAAGAAATTTGTGATTATTTTAACAAAAGCAACAATAATATAATAATTGTAATAATAATAATAATAACAATATATATATATATATATAGGTCAGTGGCCCTTGGCTTGGTGTTGTTGGCAGAATTCGGCCCTTGGCGAAAACTAATTTAGGAACCCTGATTTAGAGTGACATCTGCCGATACAGATACCAATATTTTGGTTCTACTTTTTTCATTTCAAATGAATGATAGGCCTAATTAATTACACAATTGTTTTCCATTTTCATTGGTCTTTTGATTGACTGGATATAGTAATTATCCATGATCATCAAATGTTTTTAAAAAATTGTCCGAAAAGTATGAATAATTGCTTTTATCGGCTGATACCGATTATTAGCCGATACATCAGTGCATCCCTTAAACGCCCTTGAAAGTCCAACCTAAACCTAACAATCAGTGGGGCCTAAGCAGATCGTACGAAAACATATGAACGACATAGTATGTACGATATATATGTACATACTATTTAGCCACCAATTCACTGAAACATAAAATATTTCTGAATTTCCATGAGAGTGTGTTGAATAATCGATTACAAGGTTAAGTATAAACATTGACTCTGTGGCGCTGTCAAAACTTGCTTTCATCTTTAAATGGATGGTCGAGCCCAAAAAAATGTAAATTTGCATCCTACACACACCCTCACAGTCAAAACTGACTACTGAGAATGAAGTAAAAACTAAAAATGCGAATTAGATAAATATAACGATTTATGAGTTAATTGTCCAGTCAACAGATGCGACTGTAGGCTCATTTCAGGCTCATTACCCACAAAGCTGCAGTAAACTCTGCAGTGATGCTTGACTTCAACAGCTTCATTATGGGAAGCTCAGCGGTTAAGTGTCTATGAACTATACAAGCAGATTGAAGTAAATTGGATTAACACACTGAAATGAAGGCTTGGCTCAATTAATTACATAAAACTGAGAGGTTGCGCTTCTCACCAGCGCATGCCTCATGTGTTACATGATCTTTACTCCAGGCAGATCTTAATTTAAACAGGACGACCAAATGTCAACAGCTGTGAGTGTCAGCCATAACCTCTGGGCTCGATCCGAGACAGTTGCTAGATGGATTTGTATTTTTGTGGCCTTAGGAATGTTTATGGCCTAAATGTAAAGATGTTATTTGATACATGCATGCCACACCACTAAAGAGGACATTCACATGTGCAGGGAATGTTCCCATTGCTATACAACCTACTATAAAGAACTTCGTATTCAGTATGTTGTTGACTATGCCCAATATGCAAAATTACACAACATTGAGTGCATTGCACATTGCATCTGATCTACCGTTTGAGATGAACAACTGAGAAGGACAAACCAGAGGCCATATCAGTTTTCATTATTTGATCAGAAGTTACTTTACATTACATTTATATTAGAAGTTAAATTACAATTAAACTGATTAGACACTGCTTAATTAAACATTGTGAGGTCAGTCAATTCAATTGTTTATAGAAGTTGTAGCCGTTTAAATTTGCTGCATCAAAGGAATAAATACTTGAAATATATTTGATTTAGTTAACAGATAAACAAGGGAAAAAACAGTGAGACACGTAACGTAGCTTTTCATAGTTTCAGTTCATTTTTGTGTCAGGCTTAATTTGTTCACAGAAAGGAAACCTAAATGGCAGAAAGTGACATCCTATTTGTTTTCTTTATTTCACAAAAGCACAATGTTTTGTTTTTATTGTGAGTGTACACTAGGGGATGAACGACTTCTGATTTTTTAAAGTCAACTTTTATGTGATGAAAGTCAAGTCGAAGTCGACTAGTCGCTGATAACGTCATTAATGAACAAATAAGTCTGGAGCTGTGATAAACACCTTGTGCACAGCAATGGCAGATGACACAGCGCTGCCCACATGGCTATTGCTGCCCACATGGCTATCAGTTCTTTTGTATTTGGGTCGTTATATTTCTCACAGATTTCTGCTCAAGTGATCGCGCCGGCGTGCACACACACACACACAAAACACATCAGTTCCAGAATTGCTAACTTGACATCGCAGTTGGTACTTTATCAAAACAAAATACAGTGAACCAAACATCACCGCGCGCCCGGCTCTGTGTCACCGTTGGAACGCGACTGAAGTACAAAGCCTGCAATTTACATAATAAATAATAGTTTAGAGTTTGGTTACATCACAAATATGGAAATATTATGGAATATTTGGATTAGTGCCGAATGAGAGAGGTAGGATACATGAGCACAAAGCTCTATTTCGCAAACAGTTGAGTGGACAAGCCTTTAAAGTTTACTCCTTTGTCAGTGAGAGACATGTTCAGAATCAGCACATGGTCACTGTCTAGTGGGCTTTGTTTTCAAGTGCACAACTCTGTTATGGCTAGAAGGGATACAGCTCTGACCGGAAATGAACAATGAAATTAAATTTTCTACCTATTAGATTGTGTTTTATTAACGCCTACACCTACCCCAACCCTAAACCTACCCCTTACAATAATGAAAAATAGTAATTATTGTTGTATAGTGTGACACAAATTACCCCTTAACCCCGCAACTCATGGCTTTCGTAGTTCTTCCGCTGAAGTTTATCAAACAGCGTTGCATTACTGCGCCCCCTTCTGGATTGAGGGTGAACACCTCTAGTTTAGTCATGTTTAGTCTTTCTTAAAGGAATAGTTCAGTGGATGAATCAATAGCCCCTTTCACACATTTAAATGGTCATGAAATTAACAGATTGTTCTGTCGTTTCACTAAAATACCAGTGAATCCTGTTATGTCAGTCATTGAGAATTACCTTTAAGTCGCTTTCTTTCTCTTATAATAATTTAATCAGAACTGATTTACCAGTATTTTTGAAAAGGTCTGGTTCACACATGATCTCTAAAAGGTCATTTACCAGTACTTTACCGATGAAGAGTGTATATGTGTCAAGGTATGATAGTTTAACATTTGAAAATGAAGAAATTAAGAGCCATAAATATTAGTATTGTAGTTTTACAGTTGTAAAGTAAAATAACTATTGTATTATTTTTCTTAAAATGCCTTTTACTTTTACAGAGAAATATTACAATTGGGGATGTAACGATTCACTGAACTCATGATGCGATAGTTCACGATACTAATTTCACAATATGATTTTCTCACGATTTTTTGAACAAAATTAGATTTAAGACAAAAGATAAATGAAAAGGTGTGCTTTTATTATTCCTCAGACAAAAAAATGCTGCGCATTTCTTTGAGAAATTGTATATGTGAAATAACAAAACTAAATTGAAATTTTAAAGGCACAATATGTAAGATTTTCGTAATAAAATATCCAAAAACTACTTACACAGTGTGATGTATTTCATGCAGTTGTGCATTTATGTTATACCAAAAGTTCCCAAGGATTTGTAAATCCAGAGAAATTCCAATTTTAAATAATGACTCGTCCCTGGTCATTGTCGCCTATCAATGACGTAATATCCGCATATCCCCAGTTTCCGATTGTAGAAACTATGGCAACACACGGACACAAATGCTGCTGTACAGTTATCGTTAAACTAAATCCATTACGGCGGTCGCGAATAAAATGAAAATGAAATGAAAAGTGTTAACCGCAGCATTAAATTTAGATCTGCTCAATGTTGCGCCATGATTTTTTACGCGTTTTTACAGTGTTGCGCATTATAACCAATCACACACGAGTCTGCTGAGCTTATGAATGCAATGGCCAATCAGAGGCGTTCAGATGAGTTTTTTGTTCAGTGCACGCACTGGCTGACTGAATTCAGCTCTCACGCGAATTCTCTCATCATAAACAACAAAGTGCAGATGTACGTATGATGTAAGAGATTCATTCATAAAACCATGTATAGACAGCTTTACTGATTATTAGGGGAGTTTTTTGAAAGTGCTTAAATTCGCACTAGACTTAAGTCAGTCATAAATGTTCTTTGCTCGCGTTCTCTGTGTAATTTATTCGCTGTTTGAATAACTGTGGAAGGTACAATTAATAAAAAAATAAACATTTATTACCTCATCCGTGAACATCCTCCTTCACAGCGTCATCAAGCTTCACCTTTATCATTTTGAAAATGCGATCTCTAGTGGCGATAACTTGTATATTGTGCTTTTAAAACAAAATGCAAATCAAATAAATAAATTATACAAATAAAAGAGATCTCTGCATATAAGCAAATTAAGGCTTTGCCTGTGCTCTTTCCATTTAAAATTAGAGGCGACCACTGCATTTTAATCACAATTTAAACAAAGATGCTTCACACGTGCAGCATGAACAGTTTTGATTTAAATTAGATTGTATAATTTCTAAATTTAACGTGAAAACAGAATGGTCCAACTTTGGATTTGTGAAACTAGTATTCTATATAAAATATGAACGAAACAAACAGCAGATGGGCTGCATGAGAACACAAATTCACTCTCTGACAGCAGGTGGCACTTATGGAACAGCAGCGATACAGTATTTTCTTAGTTACCGAGGTGCTTATAAACACTATTTATTATGCATTATACAGCAAGATGAAAAGAAAATACCATCTAAATTCTTCTAAAGTGGGTCAATTCCCCTCAGAGATACATTCATATAAACCTCCACCCCCAATTGTTTCGTGATTTATTTACCATCTTAACCGACTTGAATCGACATATATTTTTCGTCAAATCGTCAATTTTCTGCCCGCTCCATAGAAGAAGACCGTTAACAATAAAGACAAATACAGTGCCCCTAGTAGCAACCTGAGAATGCAGTGCATATTAGTGAGATATAATGGAAATGGAATCTCAATGTTTTTATAATGGCTGTTTGATTCCTCATATGCAGGTCTATAGTGTTTTGGTGGGTGTGTGTGAGTCGATGCTGAATGGATGAGTCATAGTTATATGCTGCCAGTTCTGCCTGCTTCATCCTCCTGCGAGGAGATTTCTAACACACACCAGAGAGACGACAGGAAATGAGAGATGGAGGGTGAAAGGAAACGATACCTCCTCTCCAACAAAGCTGTTCAAATTTAGCTCAGTCCTGAGTCACTGTCTGTGTGTGTTTTTATGTGTGTGTGTGTCTGTTTGTATTGCTTCTGTTGCAGTTTGGTTTGCGTCCATTAATTAAAGTCGAGGGTGTTTTCTCTCTGAGGTGGCAAGCGAGGCAATGTCTCCTCAAAAAAATGTGATGTGAAAAGAATTAACAGTGCAAGAATAAAACATTGCAAAATCAGGTATTGGGTCATTCTGCGTCAAATCAAATAAAAAAAAAAACATCCCCAGCTATTTTACTAATATTTTTTTTCTGACGAGATGAAAGCCAAAATATTAAATGCTGCGGACAAAGATTTATATTTATATTATTTCATATTTAATCCACAATTTCCACCGGAGATTTGAAGCCAAATTACAGGAGGGGGAAAATAAATTGGATTTTTTTTTTTTTAAGATTTATTGAAATATGCTGACTTAAGCAATCATTGTTGGAGTATATGCCACTGGTGACAGTTCAAAAATGGAAAAACTTCCATGTTTTCCTCTTCAATTTGCAACTTCCTCTTCAATGTTCAAAGCATGCCTTTAACTCAAGAAAAATAAAAGATCTGAATATCATTTTAGATGTTTTTTTTGGACTCTACATTTTTAAGGCCCTGTAAGTTTCTGTTCTAGAGAAATCGGTAAAGTGTTGCTCCTTGAGTAAAGTGTTAAATTGTACACATTATCAAAAACCAAATGTGGGTCACTTTGCATATAGCTGATACTTTTTTCTTGTGTAGAGGGAAAATAATCTTGTTTTCCTATCCCTCCTAAGTAAATAAATAAATAACAATTATAGAACATTGAGTGCCAAAATATTCTTTTTCGAAAGTTTGTAACTCAAGAATTACTAAAAACATCTCAATATTCTGTGACATTCTGGATCTTAACACACTTTTACTTTTGATATCTTAATTTTTAAGATCCTACACTCTTAAAAATAAAGGTGCTTCACGATGCCATAGAAGAACCTTTTTGTCTAAATGGTTCCATAAAGAACCTTTAACATCTGAAGAACCTTTCTGTTTCACAAAAGGTTCTTTGGGGCGAAAGAAGGTTCTTCAGATTATAAAAAGGTAAGAAAGAGATGGTTCTTTAAAGAACCTTTGACTGAATGATTCTTTGTGGAACCAAAAATGGTTCTTCTATGGCATCGCTTGAAGAACCTTTTGAAGCACCTTTATTTTTAAGAGTGTATACTGTCCATTTTCCAAATATAGGGGATTTCACTGCATCTCTCTCTGCATATTAGAATTTTTACCCATTTTAGCTCATTGTGTTTTCATTGAGCTCATTCATTATGTCACGTGAGATAAGGCAGTGTCTTCATCATGTTATTTTTGGCTGGTTACCCTTTCAATGTTATAATGGCCATTAGTCTGGTTCACAACTACTTTACAAAATGGACTGAATGGGTCAGACTAGTAGAAATGGATAGACTAACTAGAATGCACAAAGTACGTTTTCATTGAATAATGACTTATATTTTGTTCTGTTTCTCACAAAAGGCTTGAAATATAGTCATACTACATTGTATTGGCCACTTTCAGGTTTATGATGTGGTGTGTCCCCTCCAATGTAATTTTGTTAAATCCTTCAACATTGTGTTCCACTGAAGAAAGAAAGACAGGTTTGAGGGCGAGTAAATGAGGATGATTGAGCCCTTAAAATCATACCATAATACTGTCAGAGACAGCAGTGCTGATCTTAAATCAGCAGAGAGAAATGTCTTCAACCGTTGTTCAACAATTTCATCATTTGCCCTTGAGTATTGGAAACATAGCTGTAATTTTATCTTTGTATCTCTGTACAATAGAGAAATGACATATGAGACACTCAGTGAAGAAACCTGAGTAGCGCATGCTGGGAAACAGGGTTCACATCACAATGGAGGTGGCACAGAAACATCAATGTACAGCCAAAGATATGTGCTGGTTTCTCCACCTTTTTATGGCTTCTGTCTCTAGATTGAGGACAGCACTGGTTCATTTAGATTTTATCCAATAGGAATCGACTGGAACAATAAAGCGGTTTCCGCATGACGGAGGATGAGCTTGTCGAGGTTCAGCCAAGAGTAAAGTTGTTTCAGAGGTGGCACAAAAACATACTTAAGCTGTAAAATTGTCATCTTTTAGAGGTGGGACTACATCCAAAGGTGGATTCATGTATTTTTATGTGTTAATATAATACATGTGGATGTACTATGTGTTCATGTTGATTTCATATGGTTTTGAAAAACTTTTCAACCACTTTCAAGAAACATTTTAATTATAACTTTTTACTGTAATATCACTTTTAGAATAACATTTTCCTCTCATGCTGAATACATGAGACATTTTTTTAACAAATATAATGAGTTATTAATAGTGATCGACCGATATTGATTTTTTTTTATAACCGATACCAATTATTTGCATGTTTGTGTGCCCGATAACGATATGCAGAACCAATATTTATTTACTGTAATAAAGTAAATAAATGACTGAGTGAAGTAAGAACATACTTCACTTTGGTTTTTCCTCTTTTCAGTCATCTTTTCTTTTTTTAAAGTGTTGAAAATTAGCAGTCTTTCATGTTAAATTTAATCTTCATATTACAACAATAAAAAACTTTTTATTTATAGAAAGCAACAACATAGCAACAACATTAATATTAACAATAAGCAAAATAAATGTAGAATGTCTAATGTTTTCAAATGGAGAAATGTGGATGTACTATGTGTTCATGTTGATTTCATATGGTTTTGAAAAACTTTTCAACCACTTTCAAGAAACATTTTAATTATAACTTTTTACTGTAATATCACTTTTAGAATAACATTTTCCTCTCATGCTGAATACATGAGACATTTTTTTAACAAATATAATGAGTTATTAATAGTGATCGACCGATATTGATTTTTTTTTATAACCGATACCAATTATTTGCATGTTTGTGTGCCCGATAACGATATGCAGAACCAATATTTATTTACTGTAATAAAGTAAATAAATGACTGAGTGAAGTAAGAACATACTTCACTTTGGTTTTTCCTCTTTTCAGTCATCTTTTCTTTTTTTAAAGTGTTGAAAATTAGCAGGCTTTCATGTTAAATTTAATCTTCATATTACAGCAATAAAAAACTTTTTATTTATAGAAAGCAACAACACTAATATTAACAATAAGCAAAATAAATGTAGAATGTCTAATGTTTTCAAATTGAGAAAATAAATAAAGGACAGGAGTCATATCAGCTTCATTTTAAACTACAGTTTTAGTAGGTTTATAAGCTGTTTAATAGCTACAGAGTCAAGAATAATTCACTGGATAATGTTAATTCACTGAATAATATTCTCTGGAATATTGGAATATAACAAACAAAACATCTAAGTTTATCTATGCAGTTACACAGAACTATACTCAAACTGCGATCGCTCGCGGAGATAATAAATAATTCATTTCCATAGAGTTGTATTTATGGTGTTTATTAGGTGTTTATTAGCGAAATAATGGTTATACAGTAAATGTTAATACAATTTAGGGTGTTTTAAACAAGTGAATCTTGTTAAAAGTTACATGCGGTGGCCGTGCTGGAGCATTTCCTGAGCATCAACTCGGTGAGTGAACAGCAATATAAAAGCGGCTTCGCGAGACTAATGATGAGCAAATATACAACAGAGAGAGAATT